>NW_027459845.1:0-65348 GCF_025594145.1 Primulina tabacum | reverse complement strand
CGCGCATATGCGCCTTCGCGCATATGCGCGAGATCCTCTGCCCACTCGCCATATGCGCACATCGTGCCGCGCAAATGCGCGAGGGCTACTGTTCCTCGCACATTTTCATGCATTATCTCGTCTTTCCCGATCCGATCCTTTCCGTCTATAATCGTATCAATTATCCCCTAATCATTTCAGATTAATAGGATAAAATTCTCGGGCCTTACACATTCTGTACGGAGCTCTAGAAATTGGAACTGTACCTGGTACCAATTCAATGCTGAAATCTATCTCTCGAATCGGAGGAAAACCCAGAATCTAATCTTGGAATACATCAGCAAACTCACATATCACTAGCAAATCAGCCAATGATGGGCTTGATTTCAATACGTCAACTAAATACACAAGGAAACCCTCTGCTCTTTTCTGTAATAATCGAGTCATAGATAATGCAGATATCAAAGGAATTATAGATCTAGAACCCTTACCGTAAAATTTCAATTCATCAGCCATATCAGGTCTGAATCTCACAATCTTCTGGAAACAATCTACGGTAGCTCTGTACTTAGTTAGCATATCGATACCGATAATGCAGTCAAAATCAGACAACCCAAGTACAAAACAATCTAACTCAATCTCATGCCCGTCATACAGTAGCATACAATGTCTAACTAACGTCACCGATACAAGACCTCTCCCCAAAGGTGAAGATACAGATACTACAGCAGATAATGACTCAACAGGCAATGCATGAATCAATGCAAATCTTTCAGAAATAATGTATGGGATGCACCCGTATCAATCATTACATAGGCAGGATAACCACATAAAGAACAGTTACCTGCAACAACATCATTTGGTGCTTCCTGGGCCTTTTCTTCAGTCAAAGCAAATACTCTGGCCTGTTGTCTGGGAGGCTGGCTAACAGTTTGGCTTCCTCCTAGCCTCTGGTGTGACTGAGTGGTAGTCGGTGGTGGCTGGAATGAGTGAACAGCAGATGTTCATCATCTCTGTCGGAGCCACTGATCTAGATGATTCTGCTCCCTGGGATCTCTGGGAACCTTGCTGTAGACAGACTCTGGCAAAGTGTACCTGCTGTCTGCAGATACGGCAATTACCATGTACTCTTTGGCATTGCTCCGTAGGATGTCTCCCTCCGCAAGTTCTGCAATAGACCCCTGTTGTGAGGCCCGGGCCGAAGAGGGCGGGGGGTGATCACCGGTGCCATCAGTTGCACAGACAATGAGCGGCTCCTGGCAGGCTTATAGGTGGAGGGAACGTGAATGAACCGTCCCACACGGGAATGAGAGGGATTCTGAGACTGTTCAATGTAATGGACTGTACAGTTGAAGAGGGCTTAAAAATATTTGATTTGTACTGCTCATATCACGAAGGTGCATCTTCTTTTCGGTAGCTCATCACATAAGAACTCTAAAGTTAAGCGTGCTTGATTCGGGGTAATTTTGGGATGGGTGACCTCTTGGGAAGTTTCCCAGGGTGCGTGTGAATAAGGACATAAGCACGCTGGAAAGACTCATCTTGATACTAAAACGTCATGTCCTTTTTATTGCTTTAAAAGTACTAGAAATTTTTTTTTTAACACTCAATTTTCGGCCATGTACCTTTCTCACATGAAAATATTTTTATAAAATATTTTATCTTTTAAAATTAAACATTAACCAACTAGCATTTTAAAAACCAAGTGCAATAGTGATAAAATGAAATCGTCGCATATTTTACCAAACCTTAAAAGCAATAATTTGAAAAGAATAGCCCATACTAAACCTCTCAAAAATCTCTCAAATGCATAAATAAATAATCTTAAAAATCTTTAATCATAAAGCATGAGTCAAAAGTCATAATGCGGAAAAAGTAGAAGCGCTGGTCCTCGGGTTGTGTGCGCCTTCAGTCCAGTCAAATCACCCGTCAAGTCCTCCCTCAAACTCACCTGCATCCATCACACCTGGTGAGTCTAAAGACTCAACACACCATCATCTTTATAGCAAGTAATACGTAATACAGTCAACATATAACAGTGAAAATATTTGTACTTAAAATATCGTTTTCATGAAGATGCAAACACTTCAAACATGAACATTTTCGTGAACCTTATATGATGCATGAACTTTAAATAAAAATTTTCATAATGATGCGTCAACTTTAAGTATAAACATTTTCATGACAAGCATAACATAAACCTTAACATTTATTTTTTCCTCAATGGCATAACATAAAATTTTTCATGATCATAAACATTTTTCTTTTCCTTTCCCTTTGTTGAATTCAGATCGTTAATTGTGACTTTTCTCAAACCTCAAAAGTCGATGGATCCATCTACATGTAACCACAGTACTGCGGCGGGGGACACCAGCAACACTCTCACCGGTCAACTGGGCCCTGGCCTATCAGGATCGAATAAAATACGATCGTCGGGGCTCCCTCTGGGCCTTCTCCCATAAATGGGCTCCTCTGGGGCCTTCTCCCCTCACGATATTCCTATTCTTACCTCAAACCTCATATCCTCATAACCTCATATTCGCAATAATGAAACACGATCGTCGGGCTCCCACTGGGATCATCACCCTCACGACATCGCCATCATTAACGAATTAGTCACAATCACTTCACTTCCTTCAACATTTACATTCTCATCACTTTATAAAAATCATGCATAACATAACATTTTGTTTTTGAAACCAAGCATGCAACATGTCTTTTAAATGTCTTCCTTAAATCATAAAAATCTCTTAGACGTTTAAAAATCATAATTTAATCATGAAATTTCATAAACATTTAAAAATAACCATAATATCATAAAAATAGCATTTAGGGCAGTGCCATGACCTTTACTAATTTCTAGGTGTAAAAAGACCGTTTTACCCAAAGACTTGACATTTTACGTTTTCGACTTTTATCCTGATTTCATGACTATAACATGTCCCAAATAATTATTTAAGCCTACAAGAATTTTTCCATATTTTTATTTAGCTTAAATCGAGGACTTTTAATTTAATCTTTAAATAAGACGTATTAACACGTTTTAATCCCGAATTAAACCAAACCTTAATATAAAATTTCAAATTAAAAACTTAGACTTTTCATAATTATTTAAGTTTAAACCTAATTTTTCATAATTTTATAAAGCTTAAAACTAGGCAATTCAATTAACTCGTTAATTAGCGTTTCGTGTGGCGATTAAATCCCGAATAAATCCAAAACTCATTATTTTGATCCCAAATTTTAAACATAACATTTTTAAGATTTATTCTACCCTTCCAAGTCGTGAGCCATCCCCGTGGACCCTTGGTTTCAATTTTAGCTTTATTGTTTTTGTTTTTGACATCTTATCAAACACTCCGAGCCATCTCCTAATTTTCTCGAGCCACGTCCGAGCCGCCTTGAACCTAACCTAGCCAACCCATCTAGGGACCCTACTGTGCAAGCCCAGCCCGTAAAACAAGCCTAACCCAATCAAAACCTTCCTGAATCTCGACCATGTTCTGTACGTGTGTGTTTGTGAGTTCCTTTGAACACAAGGACTCCTAACTAGTCTAGGACTTCTCCCAACCCTTAACCACCAAACCCACCTAACCTGACCATCCTTAGACCATGCCCAGACTCGACCCAACCAGCCCCGAGCCCCTGAACCCACGCAGCAGCCAGGCGCACAGCACTAGCGCGCGAGACCCAATGTGTGCGCGAGAGTCCACCTAGCGTGGGACTCTTTGCAGCAACCAGCACCGAGCCCTAGACTTCCTGCCCCACTCTGAACCACCTCAAGCCATCACCCAAACCACCTAGCACAGCCATCAACCGAGCCATTCCTCTGAAACTCTCGGCCAACCACCATCATCTTACGGGAAGAGTCCTATGCAGCGTGGACTCTTCCCTAGCTTGGTACACGAGTCCTAGCCGTGCTAGGCCTCTTCCTAGGACCTAGTCACGTCCCAAGCTAGCCCTCCTCAAGACTTGGTCGTGCCCCTAAGCCCCATGCATCACAAGTGAACCCATGAAGACAAACCAACCTCTCGCTATTCTTTCCTTTTCCCAATTTCGGTTCCAGCTTTCTGTTGTGTACGTGTGCAGCCTGTGTGGGTGACTTAGGACCATTTAAAACATATAAACCACCCTTAAACATTACCTAATCATGGCAGCCCCTTAACCAAACAATATACACATTATTGGGTTCGAAAATCATGTTTCTTCATGTATACATGCAATATACCGAAAATTATGAAAGATATTTCATGTTCTTCATGCATACAATAATTCAAACAATAATATATGATTGATGAGAAAAGGAGATGTATGGCGTGCCTTTGCGTTTTTAACGCACGAATATCCGTTGACGAAGCGAAGAACGACGACGAGAAACCTTGGGTGAATTTTCCTTCAATTTCAGAACTTCCCTTTTGCTTGTTTTGGTGTGTGCCATGGGTTTGTAGGGTTGGGGGAGAGTTTTTCAGAAAATAAATTGAGTGGCCGATTGTTTGAGTAGCAAGTGTAGGGTTTTGTGATCAATTAATACTTTATATACTAATTTATTTACTAAGTAGGCTTTAGGCCTATTAAGCCACAAAATTTAAGCCCATTAGATTTAATTAGGATTTAATAAAATAATAACAAAGTTTTCCTTTAATTAAATATGTGAATTTACTAGCCTGGTTGCCCAAAAGTTCGTATTTTAGTTGAAAAACCAACACCGATAAAATTTATGTCACGGCGTATAAAATCACTTCAAAACCTTTTATTTTAAAAATACTAAAAACCATCAACATTATTTTAAATAATTAAAAATAATTATTTAACAAAACATTTTACATTTACAGCCATCGGTCCCCGTTCCTCGATCGTAACTTGAACATTCCTTAAAAATACCATTTTAATGCAACATGTAGAAAATATATTTTAAACATGTAAATATGCACAACATAATTAATTCATGCAATTAAAACATTTAATTAAAATACAGGAGAATTTAATAATTCAAATGCATGTGGTTCGCGTGGACCTTTAAATTTTCGGGGCGTTACGATCTCCCACCCTTAAATTGAATTTCGTCCTCGAAATTCGCTTATCCTAGATAATCCAAAGTTTAGTCTTAGTTCTAGTATCCCAAAAATCCACGCTTACGCTGCGCTACTCTGATCAAACTTAAGTTCTAGAATGTCCTTACGTCTCCTTAATCCCAGTTAAATTTTCCATCTAAATCCTTATTTGCGATTTGCAACTTAAGAAAACCCATAATGACTTAGTGCTAAACTATTATAACCCCGACTTTCAATTTTTCTTAAAATTCTGATATTAAAAGATGGATGACCATACTTATCGTATATTACTTTTCTTATTTATACCTAAAATGTTCGTCAACTTATCAAATTTCAATCTTAACTCCCAAACGCATCTGTAACGCTTAGATTTTTCAAGCCTAATATCAATTATCCTTAAAAATCCTTGATTAACATTCTTATAACACTATAATCAAGATATCCCAAGGTTTCAAATATTCTTAAAAATCTAAATCATCAAAATTCTTACTATTTAACTCATTCAATTTGTTCTTATTGCTAACTAGTCCCCAAATTCCTTAGCAATTGCAAAAATAAATTCTTAAGTTTCAAAAATTATCTTAATTGGTCCCTAATTTCGAAAATCCTACGATTAACTCATAATTTTTATCATTCTTAATTTCCTTCTACGGATTTCCATAACATATTTTCGATAAATTTAAACTTATTTGCCCAAAAATCAATTCCTATAACCAATAATACATTTCATCAAAACTTAAAATCCCAATTTATACATTTTCTTATTCCCAAAGTCGTTGTAAATCCTCGAATCATTATTCCTTACGTCTAATTCCTAAAAATTAATTCGTCTAGTAACCATGAATCATAATATTTTCTTAAAAAATCTATGTCCCAAAGCATTCATAAAATTTACGATTAACTTATAGCCCAAAAGTAAAACGTCAATACTAAAACCCAAAAATACCATATTCCAATTCCACCACAAACCAACATGCGTTAAAATAAAATAATTTTTCATTTCATATCGTATCACGTATAAAAAAATTCCAAAGCATATAAATCATATTTATCATGAAGCTATTAAACATGTGATGTGAACATATAATTCATGTAGTCATGCAGGTGACAACATATAAATCATATAAAGCATGTAAAAACTTACAACTTTGAGGCTTGACGACTGATCTTTCTGGCGCTGATGGTTGCACAACCCTTTACAGGACCTTTGCTCTGATACCAACTGAAATGTTCTGTCCTTTTTATTGCTTTAAAAGTACTAGAAATTTTTTTTTTAACACTCAATTTTCGGCCATTTACCTTTCTCACATGAAAATATTTTATAAAATATTTCCCTTTAAAATTAAACATTAACCAACTAGCATTTTAAAAACCAAGTGCAATAGTGATAAAATGAAATCGTCGCATATTTTACCAAACCTAAAAAGCAATAATTTGAAAAGAATAGCCCATACTAAACCTCTCAAAAATCTCTCAAATGCATAAATAAATAATCTTAAAAATCTTTAATCATAAAGCATGAGTCAAAAGTCATAATGCGGAAAAAGTAGAAGCGCTGGTCCTCGGGTTATGTGCGCCTTCAGTCCAGTCAAATCACCCGTCAAGTCCTCCCTCAAACTCACCTGCATCCATCACACCTAGTGAGTCTAAAGACTCAACACACCATCATCTTTATAGCAAGTAATACGTAATACAGTCAACATATAACAGTGAAAAATATTTGTACTTAAAATATCGTTTTAATGAAGATGCAAACACTTCAAACATGAACATTTTCGTGAACCTTATATGATGCATGAACTTTAAATAAAAATATTTTCATAATGATGCGTCAACTTTAAGTATAAACATTTTCATGACAAGCATAACATAAACCTTGACATTTCTTTTTTCCTCAACATGGCATAACATAAACATTTTTCATGATCATAAACATTTTTCTTTTCCATTTCCTTTGTTGAATTCAGATCGTTAATTGTGACTTTCCTCAAACCTCAAAAGTCGATGGATCCATCTACATGTAACCACAGTACTGGGCGGCGGAGGACACCAACAACACTCTCACCCGGTCAACTGGGCCCTGGCCTATCATGATCGAATAGAAATACGATCGTCGGGGCTCCCTCTAGGGCCTTCACCCATAAATGGGCTCCCACTGGGGCCTTCTCCCCTCACGTTATTCCCATTCTTACCTCAAACCTCATATCCTCATAACCTCATATTCGCAATAATGGAAACACGATCGTCGGGCTCCCACTGGTACCATCACCCTCACGACATCGCCATCATTAACGAATTAGTCACAATCACTTCACTTCCTTCAACATTTACATTCTCATCACTTTATAAAAATCATGCATAACATAACATTTTGTTTTTGAAACCAAGCATGCAACATGTCTTTTAACTGTCTTCCTTAAATCATAAAAATCTCTTAGACATTTAAAAATCATAATTTAATCATGAACATTTCATAAACATTTAAAAATAACCATAATATCATAAAATAGCATTTAGGGCACTGCCATGACCTTTACTAATTTCTAGGTGTAAAAAGACCGTTTTACCCATAGACTCGACATTTTACGTTTTCGACTTTTATCCTGATTTCATGACTCTAACATGTCCAAATAAATATTCAAGCCTACATGAATTTTTTCATATTTTTATTTAGCTTAAATCGAGGACTTTTAATTTAATCTTTAAATAAGACGTATTAACACGTTTTAATCCCGAATTAAACCAAACCTTAATATAAAATTCCCAAATTAAAAACTTAGACTTTTCATAATTATTTAAGTTTAAACCTAATTTTTCATAATTTTATAAAGCTTAAAACTAGGCAATTCAATTAACTCGTTAATTAGTGTTTCGTGTGGCGATTAAATCCCGAATAAATCCAAAACTCATTATTTTGTTCCCAAATTTTAAACATAATATTTTTAAGATTTATTCTACCCTTCCAAGTCATGAGCCACCCCCGTGGACCCTTGGTTTTAATTTTAGCTTTCTTATTTTTGTTTTTGACACCTTATCGAACACTCCGAGCCATCTCCTAATTTTCTCGAGCCACGCCCGAGCCGCATCAACCAAAACCTAGCAAACCCATCTAGAAACCCTACTGTGCAAGCCCAGCCCGTAAAACAAGCCCTAGCCCGATCAAAACCTTCCTAAATCTCGACCATGTTCTGTACGTGTGTGTTTTGAGTTCCTTTGAACACAAGGACTCCTAACTAGTCTAGGACTTCTCCCAACCCTTAACCACCGAACCCACCTAACGCTGACCATCCTCGGACCATGCCCAGACTCGATACAACAAGCCCCGAGCCCCTGAACCCACGCAGAAACCAGGCGCACAGCACTAGCGCGCGAGACCCAATGTGTGCGCGAGAGTCCACCTAGCGTGGGACGCCTTGCAGCAGCCAGCACCGAGCCCTAGACTTCCTGCCCCACTCTGAACCACCTCAAGCCATCACCCAAACCACCTAGCCCAGCCATCAACCGAGCCATTCCTCTGAAATTCTCGGCCGACCACCATCATCTTACGGGAAGAGTCCTATGCATGTACTCTTCCCTAGCTTGGTACACGAGTCCTAGCCGTGCTAGGCCTCTTCCTAGGACCTAGTAGCGTCCCAAGCTAGCCCTACTCAAGACTTGGTCGAGCCCCTAAGCCACATGCATCACAAGTGAACCCATGAAGACAAACCAACCTCTCGCTATTCTTTCCTTTTCCCAATTTCGGTTCCAGCTTTCTGTTGTGTACGTGTGCAGCCTGTGTGGGTGACTTAGGACCCTTTAAAACATGTATAAACCACCCTTAAACTTTACCTAATCATGGCAGCCCCTTAACCAAACAATATACACATTATTGGGTTCGAAAATCATGTTTCTTCATGTATACATGCAATATACCGAAAATTATGAAAGATATTTCATGTTCTTCATGCATACAATAATTAAAAAAATAATATGATATGATGGATGAGAAAAGGAGATGTATGGCGTGCCTTTGCGTTTTTAACGCACGAATATCCGTTGACGAAGCGAAGAACGGCGACGAGAAACCTTGGGTGAATTTTCCTTCAATTTCAAAATTTCCCTTTTGCTTGTTTTGGTGTGTGCCATGTGTTTGTGGGGTTGGGGGAAAGTTTTTCAGAAAATAAATTGAGTGGCCGAATGTTTGAGTAGCAAGTGTAGGGTTTTGTGATCAATTAATACTTTATATACTAATTTATTTACTAAGTAGGCTTTAGGCCTATTAAGCCACAAAATTTAAGCCCATTAGCTTTAATTAGGATTTAATAAAATAATAATAAAGTTTTCCTTTAATTAAATATGTGAATTTACTAGCCGGGTTGCCCAAAAGTTCGTATTTTAGTTGAAAAACGACACCGATAAAATTTACGTCCCGGCGTATAAAATCACTTCAAAACCTTTTATTTTAAAAATACTAAAAACCATCAACTTTATTTTAAATAATTAAAAAAATTATTTAACAAAAATATTTTACATTTACAGCGCTCGATCCCCGTTCCTCGATCGTCGCTTGAACATTCCTTAAAAATACCATTTTAATGCAACATGTAGAAAAAATATATTTTAAACATGTAAATATGCACAACATAATTAATTCATGCAATTAAAATTTAATTAAAATACAGGAGAATTTAATAATTCAAATGCATGTGGTTCACGTGGACCTTTAAATTTTCGGGGCGTTACAGATACAGTGAGGACAGTCGTCGAATCTGGGGGGTTACAAGCGGAAGCGGGTGGGCATGCGAGGCCCGGGGCTGAAGAGGGCGGGGGGTGATCGCCGGTGCCATCAGTTGCACGGACAATGAGCGGCTCTTGGCAGGCTTCTAGGTGGAGGGAACATGAATGAACCGACCCACACGGGAATGAGAGGGATTCCGAGACTGTTCAATGAAATGGACTGTAGAGTTGAAGAGGGCTTAAAAAGATTTGATTTGTACTACTCATATCACGAAGGTGCATCTTCTTTTCGGTAGCTCATCACATAAGACCTCCAAAGTTAAGCGTGCTTGACTTGGGTAATTTTGGGATGGGTGTCCTCCTGGGAAGTTTTCCAGGGTGCGTGTGAGTGAAGACATAAGCACGCTGGAAAGACCCGTCTTGATACAGTGAGGACAGTCGTCGAATCTGGGGAGTTACACCTGTACTACTCTGGCTTTGTCGTGAACCATTGGAGCTAGATAAACTGCTACCAGACTTCCTAAACTGTTTCCTTCGGGTTTTCAAATTATCCTTCTTGCCACTGCAACTACTGCCACTCTCACAGTCAACAGAAGTCTCAATGTCTTTCAAATTCTGCGGGTTGGACAACTAAAATCTCTTCGGCACTGTTTCTATCGGAGTTGCTGTGACATCCATTGGATTAGTCGAGGTACTACCCTGTTCTGGGATTCTTCGAGGAGGCATATCTGATTATCAAAAGAATTAGTAACCAAATACAACAAATCTGTTTCAGTCCTCCTCTGATCATCTTACTGCTGATAAAGAATAGGTTCTGATTCATTTTTCCCAACTCATGTTTCCAATCATATCAGATATACAGGTAAACATGTATTAAAACAGTAAAACATCACAACATAATGCAATGCTAGCATGTAAAAGCAGGAAAGAAAACTCAATCTACCCCGCTCACTAGCTTCTATCTCAGTCTAAGGAACCTACTGCTCTGATACCACCTGCTGTGGGACCCGAACCTAATTCGTCTTCTTAATCATCTTTAGGATCAATTAATTAATCTGGGTCTAAATTTTTTTTAAATACATAAGTGCGGAACATAAGATAATCAATCTGATATACATATCAACATTAAAGTATAAGTCTTGTACCAAATACATTTATCTCAACTAAGGTTCAACAACTACAGATCCAGTGCTGAAACAAATTCTATTTCTAAGTCCGGATCTCCACGCTAATCTTGAATCTCTCATCCTCTTGGTGACCCTGATCCTGTCCCACATGTTGTCATGCACACATACAAACATAACAACAGCCGGATACCTCCGGTGAGAAATATATTCCCAGTATAAACCATGTATACATGCAATCATATAAATAGATATAAAATCATGAAACATATATCAATAACATGTATCAAAATCTGAAAGAAATGAATCGATATAAAGCTGTAAATAAACTCGTGACTCAGAATTTCAGACTCGACTCATCTCTAATCTAGGGATCCCGGTCTAACTCAGACTTTGGCATTCTGTATCGAATCTCCGCAATTGAAGTCGATCTACTCCTAAACATCATTGATACACCAAAAGTCTAGTGTCTTGGCACATCCGCCAAAGACTTAGCACCTCCGCCAATGAATAGGCACATCCCCCCATGACTCAATACATGCTTTGCTATAAATCTATAAACTAAGCATATCAATCTCATGAATTGCAAATATCAATGCAGTAAAGTAATTTATGTAGTTTTGGAAATTCAAGTAAAATCAAACTCGAGTCGTATCTTCCCGGTTCAAATTTGATTTATACCTTTCTCTTGTCAATCTGAGGAAGTCGAAGTCTCGAATTCGAATCTGTCAATACTCAATCTGGCATTGACAATATTTAGGAGTATATCAATATCAATAAAACTCAATCAATACTGGATATAATCAGAACTCAATCTAATTCTGTTTCAACGGCATAACGACACAATCTCAAATATTCATCAATACAATATCAACAGATATCAATCTCAACAACTCATAATCGATTGATAAACACACTCTGATACCAAATATGTATAATCTCAATCAAATAAATTCTTAAAATGATAAGAAATTCATACGGTATCGTTCTTTGATCTTATTTTGATTATACAATAACCACAATCTCAGAAACAGATAATATCAGTCATATCAGGATTTCTTCCATATCAGATTTTCAAATCACATCAAAACATAATAAAACTTACGTCCAATTGAAGTCTTTGTCGATTGGAACACGGTACTGAAGTTGGATTTAAATTCTGATGGTTGGATTTTCCGCATATCACAATCTATGATTTTAAGACTTGAAGCTTTCCCCCGAGGTTCCTCGTTCTTTCCTCTTTCTAACTGAAGGAATGAATACAAATTATATATATCATTCATGGCTAGGGGCAAGTGGCTTCATGTTCAAGCTGCACGTCTCGTGCATATGCGCGACCTTCTTCGGCGCATATGCGCGAGACCTACTGGTCTCGGCATTTTTCCTTGTACATGCTCGCGCATATGCGCATCCTCTTCCGCGCATATGCGCGAGGTTCTCTGCCATACTCGTGCATATGCGCGGGTCCTGGTCGCGCGCATATGCGCGAGGTTATCTGCCTACCTCGCACATATGCGCTTTGCTGGGTCGCGCATATGCGCGAGGGCTCAGTCCTCGCACATAACAATTTCTTCTCCGGTCTTCCCCGGTCTTATCTTTTACGTCTATAATCACATCAATTATCAATAAATCATTTCAGATTACAATAACAAAATTCTCAGGCATTAAATTTCTCCCCCTCTAAGATCTGATTTCGTCCTAGAAATCACAGGCAATCAAATCAGGTAGTAAATCAGATACAATAAGAAATGTATGACAAAAGCTAAACAGTAAACTCACATCAGTGGGTTTAATTCTGGGAATTTCGGTCTCATATCTGATTCAGTCTCCCAGGTAGCTTCTTCAATGCCATGACGACTCCATTGAACTCTCAAAAGTGGAATAGTCTTCGTTCTGAGTTACTTTCTTTACGATCAAAAATCTGAATCTGCTTTTCAAAATAGCTCAGTGTCTCATCAAGTTCTGCCTCGTCTGGCAGAATAACATGATATGCATCACGAAGATACTTCCGCAATAAAGATACATGAAAGACATCATATATTCCAAATAAAGAAGGCGGTAAGGCGAGTCGATAGGCATGATCTCCTATCTTCTCGAGAATCTCATACGGACCAATATATCTTGGAGACAACTTCCCTTTCTTGCCAAATCTGACAACACCTCTGAAAGGAGAAATCTTCAGAAATACTCTGTCTTCTGCCTCAAATACCAACGGTCGACGACGAACATTGGAATATTTGGCCTGTATGTCTTGAGCTGTTCTCATTCTCTTCTGAATCAGCTTCACTTTTCTGTCATATCTCGAATCATATCAGGCCCAATCTCAGGTACCTCAGAGATATCATCCCAATAAAGAGGGGATCTGCACTTTTTGCCGTACAACGCTTCAAATGGAGCCATCTCTATACTCGTCTGATAGCTGTTGTTGTACGAAAACTCACAAAATGGCAAGGATTCTTGCCAGCTAGTGCCAAAATCTAGCACTAAAGCTCTCAGCATGTCCTCCAATGTCTGGATAGTCCGCTCTGATTGTCCGTCAGTCTGTGGATGATATGCGGTACTCAGATGTAACTTCTGACCAAGAGCTTGCTGCAAACTGTGCCAAAAGTGCGAAGTAAACCGAGGATCATGGTCGGATACAATCGACTTCGGCACTCCATGCAATCTGACCAGTTCTCTGACATAAATCTCTGCCATCTGGTCATGTCTGTACATCATTTTGTACGGAATAAAACATGCTGATTTCGTCAATCTGTCAATCACAACCCAAATTGCATCGCAACCTCGGGAGGAACGTGGTAGCTTCGTCACAAAATCCATAGAAATGTGATCCCATTTCCATTCAGGAATAGACAAGCTTTGCAACAAACCTCCTGGTTTTTTCTTTCTTTCTGCTTTCACCTGTTGGCAATTTTGACATTTTGATACAAACTCTGCAATATCTGCTTTCATTTGTTTCCACCAAAACTGTCTTTTCAAATCATTATACATCTTTCTGCCACCAGGATGAATACTGAATCGACTTCTGTGCGCTTCTGACAATATCTGTCGTTTCAAATATGAAACATCTGTCACAACAAGATGATTATTCACATATAGTACATCATCACGTACCTGGTATTCTGATCGATGCCCTGCTCTGACAATCGAAATCGAATTTTGCACATTCTGATCAACTTACTGAGATTCTTTAATTCTCAAAATCAGCTCTAGTTCGACTTGAATAACATAGAGTCTCAACGGTCTACAATCTGTTTCAAATTTTAATCCGACAAACAACAGTCTTCAATCAATAGGTTTAGCAATACTCGAAAAATATTTAATAAATCATCGGTAATAGCCTGCTTAACCCATAAAACAGCGTATCTCTGGCACTGATGTCGGTCTAGGCCAACTGATCACTGTCTCAACTTTGCTGGGATCAACAAAAATACCATTTCCAGATATAATATGACCCAGAAATACAACTTGTTTCTGCAAGAATTCACAATTCGACAGTTTGGCATACAATTTCTCAGCCCTCAAAATTCTCAACACAGTTCTCAAATGCTCAGCATGATAAATCATATTTTTGAAATAAATCAGAATATCATTGATAAATATAATCACGAAATCATCGAGATATCTCTGAAATACACGGTTCATCAATCCCATAAATACAGCTGGAGCATTGGTTAAACCAAACGGCATGACTCTAAACTCATAATGGCAATACATGGTTCGGAAAGCTGTCTTCGAGATATCAGAATCTCTGACTCTCAATTGATGATATCCAGATCTCAGATCGATCTTGGAATAAACAGAAAAACCCTGCAACTGATCAAATAAATCATCGATACGAGGCAAAGGGTATTTATTCTTTACCGTAGCCTTGTTCAGTTGCCGGTAGTCAATTCAGAGTCTCATTGAACCGTCCTTCTTTCTGACAAACAATACTAGAGCACCCCAAGGAAAAACACTCGGTCTGATGTAACCCTTGGCCAGTAAATCTTCTAACTGCTCCTTCAATTCCTTCAGTTCAATCGGTGCCATTCTGTACAGAGCTCTAGAAATCGAAACTGTACCTGGTACCAATTCAATGCTGAAGGCTATCTCTCGAATCGAAGAAAAACCGGAATCTCATCTGGGAATACATCAGCAAACTCACATACCACTGGCAAATCAGCCAATGATGGCTTGATTTCAGTACGTCAACTGAATACACAAGGAAACCCTCTGCTCCTTTGTGTAATAATCGAGTCATATATAATGCAGATATCAAAGAATTATAGATCTAGGAACCTTACCGTAAAATTTCAATTCATCAGCCATATCAGGTCTGAATCTCACAATCTTCTGGAAACAATCTACGGTAGCTCTGTACATAGTCAGCATATCGATATCGATAATGCAGTCAAAATCAGACAACCCAAGTACAATACAATCTAACTCAATCTCATACCCGTCATACTGTAGCATACAATGTCTAACTGACGTCACTGATACAAGACCTCTCCCCAAAGGTGAAGAGACAGATACTACAGCAGATAATGACTCAACAGGCAATGCATGAATCAATGCAAATCTTTCAAAAATAAATATGGGATGCATCCGTATCAATCATTACATAGGCAGGATAACCACATAAAGAACAGTTACCTGCAACAACATCATCTAGTGCTTCCTGGGCCTGTTCTTCAGTCAAAGCAAATACTCTGGCCTGTTGTCTGGGAGGCTGGCTAACAGTCTGGCTTCCTCCTGGCCTTTGGTGTGACTGAGTGGTAGTCGGTGGTGGCTGGAATGAGTGAACAGCAGATGCTCATCTATCTGTCTGAGCCACTGATCTAGATTATTCTGCTCCCTGGGATCTCTGGGAACCTTGCTGTGGACAGACTCTGGCAAAGTGTCCCTGCTGTCTGCAGATACTGCAACTACCAAGTACTCCCTGGCATTACTCCGTGGGATGTCTCCCTCCGCAAGTTCTGCAATATACCCCTGTACTACTCTGGCTCTGTCTTGAACCACTGGAACTAGATAAACTGCTACCAGACTTCTTAAACTGTTTCCTTCGTGTTTTCAAATTATCCTTCTTCCCACTGCAACTACTGCCACTCTCACAGTCAACAGAAGTCTCAATATCTTTCAAAGTCGGCGGGTTGGACAACTGAAATCTCTTCGGCAGTGTTTCTATTGGAGTTGCTGTGACATCCATCGGATTAGTCAAGGTACTACCCTGTTCTGGGATTCTTCGAGGAGGCATATCTGATTATCAAAAGGATTAGTAACCAAATAAAACAAATCTGTTTTAGTCCTCCTCTGATCATCTTACTGCTGATCAAGAATCGGTTCTGATTCAATTTTCCCAACTCATTTTTCCAATCAAATCAGATATACAGGTAAACATGTATTAAAGAAGTAAAACATCACAACACAATGCAATGATAGCATGTAAAAGCAGGAAAGAAAACTCAATCTACCCCGCTCACTAGCTTCTATCTCAGTCTAAGGAACCTACTGCTCTGATACCACCTGCTGTGGGGACCCGAACCTAATTCATCTTCTTAATCATCATTAGGATAAATTAATTAATTTGGGTCTAAATTTTTTTTTAAAATACATAAGTGCGGAACATAAGATAATCAATCTGATATACATATCAACATTAAAAGAAAAGTCTTGTACCAAATACATTTATCTCAACTAAGTTTCAACAACTACATATCCATTGCTGAAACCAATTCTATTTCTAAGTCCAGATCTCCACGCTAATCTTGAATCTCTCATCCTCTTCGTGACCCTGATCCTGTCCCACATGTTGTCATGCACACATACAAACACACAACAGCCGGATACCTCCGGTGAGAAAAATATATTCCCAGTATAAACCATGTATACATGCAATCATATAAATAGATATAAAAGCTTGAAATAGATATCAATAACATGTATCAAAATCTGAAAGACATGAATCGATATAAAGCTGTAAATAAACTCGTGACTCATAATTTCAGACTCGACTCATCTCTAAACTAGAGATCCCAGTTTAACTCAGACTTTGGCATTCTGTATCGAATCTCCGCAATTGAAGTCGATCTACTCCTAAGCAACATCGATACACCAAAAGTCTAGTGTCTTTGTACATCCGCCTAAGACTTGGCACCTCCGCCAATAACTAGGCACATCCCCCCATGACTCAATACATGCTTTGCTATAAATCAATAGACTATGCATATCAATCTCATGAATTGCAAATATCAATGCAATAAATTAAAGTATGTTGTTTTAGGAAACTCAAGTCAAATCAAACTCGAGTCGTATCATCTCGGTTCAACATTGATTTATACCTTTCTCTTGTCAATCTGACGAAGTCAAAGTCTCGAATTCGAATTTGTCAATAATTAATCTGGCAATGACAATATTGAGGAGTACAATATCAATATACAACACAATCAATACTGGATATAATCAGAACTCAATCTAATTCTGTTTCAACGGCATAATGGCACAATCTCAATATACCCAGCAATACAATATCAACAAATATCAATCTCAACAACTCATAATCGATCGAAAAACACTTTGATACCAAATTTGTATAATCTCAATCAAATCAATTCTGAAAATGATAACAAATTCATACGGTATCCGTTCTTCGATCTGATTTTGATTATACAATGACCACAATCTGAAACAGATAATATCAGTCATATAAGGATTTCTTCCATATCAGATTTTCAAATCACATCAAAACATAATAAAACTTACGTCCAATTGAAGTCTTTATCGATAGGAACACGGTACTGAAGTCGGATTGAAATTCTAACGGTTGGATTTTCCGCAAATCATAATATATGATTTTAAGACTTGAAGCTTTCCCTTGAGGTTCCTCGTTCTTTCCTCTTGCTAACTGAAGGAATGAATACAAATTATATATATCATGCATGGCTAGGGGCAAGTGGCTTCATATTCAAGCCGCACGTCTCATGCATATGAGCGACCTTCCTCGGCGCATATCCGCGAGACGTACTGGTCTCGGTATTTTCCTTGTACATGCTCTCGCATATTCGCGTCCTCTTCCGGCGCATATGCGCGAGATTCTCTACCATACTCGCGCATATGCGCATGTCCTGGTCGCGCATATGCACGAGGTTCTCTGCCTATCTCGTGCATATGTGCCCTGCTGGGTCACGCATATGCGCGAGGGCTCAGTCCTCGCACATAAAAATTTCTTCTCCGGTCTTCCCTCTGATCCTTTCCGTCTATAATCACATCAATTATCAATAAATCATTTCTGATTACAATAACAAAATTCTCGGGCATTACAGTTGAGAACCTCGTTGTGGACAGACTCTAGCAAAATGTCCTTGCTGTCGACAGATATTGCAACTACCAAACACCTCTTGGCATTTCTCTTTGGGGTGTCTTCCTCCACAAGTTCTGCAATAGACCCCGGTATAATTCTGGCTCTGTCGTGAACCACTGGAGATAGATGAACTACTACCGGACTTCTTAAATTGTTTTCCTCGAGTTTTCAAATGATCCTTCTTCCCACTACTGCTACCACCACTATCATATCTGGGAGAGGGTTGGTGGAATGGGACTGAAGGTTGTGGCTGTTTCTGTCCTGGAGCAACATACGAAGCTCCTTTCTGTCTAATCAGGCCTGATTCTACTCCTTTTGCTCTATTCAAAGCATCAACAAAGTTATTTGGTCACCTTGCATTTACAAGCGTAAAGATCTCGGGATTCAGCCCATTAATGAACTGATCAACCACTGCTTCATCGTTCTCAGCAACATGAGGAGAAAATCGTAACAAGGTAGAGAATTTGGCCAAATATTATTCTAAGTTTAGTTGACCCTGTCTTAGATTAGCAAATTCTGCACACTTGTCTTTTCTATACGATACTGGGAAGAATCGTTGATAAAATTCAGTCTTAAAGATCTTCCAAGTAACTGTACCTCGATACTCCAACGCTCTCTTAGTCGTGAGCCACCAATTCTTTGCAAAGTCATGCAATTGATGCACAATCAGTCTAACTCTTCGTTCATCTGTGTAGTCAAGGGAATAAAACAACATCTCAATGTCATCAAGCCAGCTCTCACAGTCAACAGAATTCTCAGTGCCCTTCAAGGTTGGCGGTTTGAATGACTGAAATCTCTTTAATAGTGTCTCCATGGGTGTCGCTGTAACATCCATTGGGTTAGTAGAGGTACTGCAATATTCTGGGATTTTTCGAGGAGGCATATCTGATTATAAAAATGGTTAGTAACCCTGTAGAGGCCCGAAAATTCGCGTTTGAAAATTTGCGGAAAAATTAAAAATTTTCTTCTTAAATAATTAAAATGTCTCATTCATAAGTTAAACTGATAAATAAAGTTTAATATTCAAAATGGTAGCGGAAGAATTTAATGTTTGCGACACAGCCATTTAAAAATAATCCAACGACAGATAAAAATGTTTGATCATAAAATAATAAATGCTGAAAAAAAAAATGAGGTCCTCGGGTCCCACTACTGCCGACCCAAGCTAGCTCACTGGTCTCCGCCCTGGGTCCCGTCATCGTCAGTACCTACAACAATCAAGTCTAGTGAGTCTAAAGACTCAGCATGCATATATCATAAATAACAAGTAAATAAATAATAAAATCGCATGCAAGTGAAAATATCATGTCCTGAGTTATATCGTAAATATCGTGTCAAGATTAATTATAATACGTGCATAACTGAACTGAAAACATAAGTGGAAATGTATAATCCTTGGAGCCATGTAATGAAATAACATGTAATAATTTTCTGGTGAGATTATGGTCTACGCAAGTGGCCCCTGCACTGAACTAAACTGAATTGACTGGTAAGTGACCACCGGGTGAAGTAATAATCGTCTCATCAGACTAATGCCACAATATACTGGGTGGGACCGGTAAGTGACCACCGGGATGAACTGAACTGAACTGGTAAGTGACCACCGGATGAAACCATGATAGTGAAGTAGCCACAAGCAATATCGCATAAATCTCAAAAAAGAATATTTTATATTTTTGCACGTAATATAATTAAATAACGTAATTAAATGTCTTGTAAAAATTTTAGCAATTGGGTTCGATCGTTCCCAGGCTCGCTGCGACTTAAATCTAACATGAAAAATATACAAATGATTTATTTGACCAAACTATGTAATTAAATCCGAAAAAGCGACAACTACGCCCAACGACTTCGTATTTAATCATGACTCCGTACCAACCCGAACCAACACCGAACCATCATATAGTCATGATTAAAATACGCCTAAAATGATGAAATAATGCTCATAAATTTAAAGTACTCGAAATTTAGTGAATGGAGGCCAAAAACGTGAAACGCTCTTTCGAGAGTCATTTTGGCACATTGCACCGTAAATTCTCGTACGACCTCTAAAATGATCCGAATCACAAACGGCCAAAAACATGACCTTCCTAACTTGATGAGGCACTGTTTAGTTCTAGGCCATAGGCTAAAAGCCAACCAAGAACCCGAAACACGCCTCTGAACCGTGACGTCATTTGCTGTCAAAATACAGCAGCAGCGCCTTTGATTACTTGCGTCGTTTTCGAGACTACATGCCATTGGGGCTTGAACCACCAACCAGAGCCTCTTACCAAAGTCCTAAGGAATGATTTGAACCATGGATAAGGGCCCTAGGCCAGCCACAATTCGAACCACGCCATGAAACCAGCCTAGAAGTCCCACCCGAGAGCACCCTTGCGTGCGTGAGGTGTATTGCTTTGCTTGCTGTCTCGTGTCCTTCCAGTGGCCATTTGATTGACCACGGCATGATATAGACATCAAGAGGTATGGTATGGACCATAGCTAAGGGCTAGAGGCCAAACAAGATTCACACCACACCACCAAACTCGAAACCACGCTTGTTGTAAAATGAGAAGGGCCGAAAAGGTGGGGGGCTGTTCTTGTGTTTTGATTTAAAAACCGATTCCGCCATGGACAAATCTTCGAAAAGGTGACTTGGTCACGTCTTAGACATGATAGGGAGGCGTTCGAACCATGGATAAAGGCCCCTATGGCAGCCAAGATCAGGAACATTATCCCTTGACAGCAACATTAGAAATCGAGACTCAAAAATGGTTCTGCGGAAGAGTTGCTGTGTTTCTATATTTCCAGCATGTATGGGGCTGGAACCAACGTTCTTACATGACCATAACATGTCCTAGTACATGTCTAGATGCAGCACCGAGCCCCTGGAATCGAGCCAACACCTGAAACAACCAAACTCAGCAAAACCGTAAAGCAAGGAAAGAAACCAGAAAATCTGCACATGCATTTTTCGAAAATATAACTCATGTGTCTCGGTTTTGATGCAATAAAATTCCTGAGTATGATGTTTTTAAAATATACTACTATGGCTTGATTGAGGAGTGAAATAAATATAGACATGCCTTGGTTTTGTTTTGACGAAAACAAAAGAAACGCAACGACGCGGCGCGGAGGAGACGGAGTGCTTCACTATTCTTTTCTTCTACTCGATTTTTCTCCCTAATTCCTCACTGAATTCTCACGGTTTTTCTCTCTATTTTTCTTCTGAAATTTTCGAAAATGAGGTAGGGAGAATGGCTAGGAAAAATAGGGAAGATGGCAAGATATAGGAATTAAAATATTCTTTCTATCTACTAGTTTTTGAGATAAGGAATGGTTGTGATCTTATTTGATATCAAGGGATCTTTTGAGGGATAGTTTTGAAGGTGATAGCCGATTATTTCATCTACCAAATCATGGGAGAATATTTCTTAATTGCTAATTAGTGGAGATAAAAAAAAAGAAGGGAATTATCTACCAAGCAAAGAATGAGGAAATGAATCAAGGTATGAGTTGTCAAATATCTTGAATCTAGATGAGGAGGGGGCCGAAATTTAACTCAAAGAAGATGGGGTGGAATATTGCTTAATTGTTCAATTATTGAAGATTAAATGGTAATTTAAAAGTGGGGAAAAATATCTACCTAGAAAAATATTAAGGAAAGATAACAAGGATATGAATTGTCAACCCAATTTAAATATAGAAAAGAGGAGGGGACTGATTTTTATCTTTCAAAATGAGGCAAGGATTTGTTTAATTAAAGATTATTGAGGATTTAAAATTGAAGGAATTAACTAGGCCAAGAAAGGATTAAGAAAAGATATTAAAATGGAGAGTTGACAATATTTAAATCCCTTAAAGAGATATGGCCGAAATTTACAATAAAAAATGGAGGAGAAATATTTCTTAAATCTTGTTTTTGTTAAATCTCTAGTGTTTTATCTACCCATTAAATATTTAGGGAATTAAGGAATTAATTATTGAACTTTACTTACTACTTATCTCAACTTATTTAGATAATTCCTTAAACCTTCTTTTACATTAAATTCACTTATTATTTAACTTAAATAAATTTTAGGAATATTTTCTAAGTATTAAAATTTATCTCTTTACTCCAACTCCAATCCGGCCTCACTTATTTAACTGAAAAGATAAAACTAAACTTATGCGATTTAAAATAAATAATCATGACTAACAACTTTAAAAAATGCTTTAAATAATAAAGAAATCATTTTTAATTTAAATACTAGAAATTATGCATGGCTTATACGTAGTCTGATTTATCGGGTTCTACAACTCTCCCCCCCTTAAAAGAAATTTCGTCCCCGAAATTCGCTTATCCTCGATAAACAAAAGTTTAGACTCTTAATTCTAGAATCCGAATAACCCACGCTTCCGATGTGCTACTCTGATAAGATAAATATTAAGCTGTCCTTACGTCTCCTTAATCCTAAATAAATTTGTCTACCAAAATCCTCGTTTGTGAATCGCAAATTAAAACAACTTATGACTTAGTTCTATTAAACTATAGCCCTGAATTCTGACTTATCCCGCAATTTCTCATACTAGAGATGGTTGTCCAAATTTAACGCACATTACTTACCTTATAATATACCCAAGATGTTCATTGACCTATTATATTCCAATATTGAAACCTTAACAGTATCTCTTCATAACTTTATTGAACTCAAGATATGTTAAAGCTTCAAGTCCAAGTATTGGCATTCATGCAGTTCGACTTAGGAGATCTTAGTAAAACACTTAAAAGTTAAACCTTATCTCAACCCCATAATAATATTAGACTAAGATCCTTGAATCGAATCTTTATCTTACCGCACCCAACTTACATAACCTAACTATTTAGAAGTACATCCCAATATAACGTTGTTGCAAATCTTAAGTTCGAGTAGTCTTAATCCATAAAACCCAAAATATACGGTACCGATCTTCCACCTAAATATTAAAATTATTCTAGCACCAATTACATGCTTAAACTATTTCCCTTTCAATTAGAATAAAGTTGAGACTTAAGACCCTTGGACTTTCTTTATTGAAGCGAATGTCGCATTCTTACGTATCCTTAATGCTCAATTAATACTAGCGTATAAAACTTAATAAGTTCTCCTATGATAATGATGGGCTAACTCTAATAAATCGACTTCACTTATAACCCATAAATTTTGGAATCCCCATATCAAGATTTCAGATTTCTTACTCGATAAAAATCTTAATATTCATTCATTGATAACCTATGATGAACACAACTCGTTTCTTTTGGTTTTTATCTCACCCAAAATTTTCGTTCGAACACCTATTTCATAAACTTAAAATTCAAGCTTACGCGACCCAAATAGTATTAGATAACATAATCCTAACACACATATTCATTTATTCTCAAGTTTCTCAATGACTTGGAAAAAGTTCTCAAGACAAGATGTCTACCTCAATTTTTACTTGTATCTATCGAGTAACCTAACTATCAATCATACCCAACTTCCTAGAAAGATCAAATTCCAACAAAAGTATAGTTCTAACTGTTAAGATCATGACTAAAACTTGACATCTCAAACTTAAGTTCCCAACAATTCGTCTCAATGTCTACTCTTATAACTTAACTAACTGATCAATTTTACCTTAAATCATCATCACGTTAAATTCTTAATTTGTCACAACGTTATTTCACTAACGCTTAAATTTTAAATCCCGGGATTGATTCATCCTACAATGTCCTTGATTACCATTCGTTATAACATTATAACCCAGATATCTAAATGCTCTAAATATCCTTCAAGCCCAAATCACCTAAAATTCCTATCATTCAAACCATTCAATTCTCACTTACTGATAAACTAGTCTTCAAATTTCCTAAAATTACAAAATTAATTCTTAGTTTCCTCGAAAATTATCCAATTCTTTTCTCAATCTCGAAAATTCCACAATTACTCATAATTCTTCGGCGTTCCCAATTTCATTTATGTTTCACGTATCATAAGATTCAATAGCCTTAAGTTTATTAAACCCAAAATTATTTTCCCTAACCTGCCTTACATTTCTATAAATATTTAGAATCCCAAGTGCTCCTCAGAAGTTCGTATTTAATCCTCAAAATTTCGGACTTTGCAATTTGGCTCTTAAAGTTCTCAAAATTACATTTTTGGCTCTACAACCATTCGAAATTTGCATTTTTGTCCCCATAAAATTTTTGACTTAGCCTTATTAAATCTTAAAATTCTCGAAACTCAGAATTAAATCCCAAAATTCGGTAATTCGAAAATAGTCCCTTAGAATTTTATTTTTGAACTTAGGTCCTCAAATCATTGATTATTACAATTAGGTCCTCAAAATTCTCAATTCCTGCAATTCAATCCTTAAATTCGACTATGTAGAGCATGCATCATAAATAAATTCTCATAATTAATCTTACATTTTCATAGATACTTAAAATCCTCAAATTGTACATTTATAATCCTAAAGATTGTCGTAGTCTTCAAATCGCTATTGCTTATATGAAATCCTCAAAAATTTCCTTGACTAGCAACCAAGAACCATCAATAATTTTTTTAGAATTCTACAAGTCCCAAAACATTCATAATTTTCAAGATTAACTTATGACCCATAAGGAGAACATCAGTACTGTTGACCCAAAAATTAATATTGTCAAATGATTTCCAAAATTTCCTAATGACCAATAGCAAAATTCTTATCATTTAACCCATCAAATTATCGTTTATTACTAAACTAGTCCCCAATTTCCGTAATAATTGCAAAATAAATTCTTAATTTTCCCAAAAATTTTCCAGTTGGTCCTAAATTTCGAAAATTCCTTAAATAACCCATAAATTTTTATCATTCTTAATTTCTTTCTACATGTTTCCCATAGCATAATTTCAAAATTTTTAACTTATTTACCCAAAAGTCAATTCCTACAACCAATCTTACCTTTCATCAAAACTTTAAATCCAAATTTATACATTATTATTCCCAAAGTCGTTGCAATCCTCGAATAATTATTACTTATGAGTAATTACCAAAATTAATTCAACTAGTAACCACGAATCATAAATATTTTCTTAGAAATATACGTGTCCCAAAAGCATTCATAATATTCATGATTAACTTACTGCCTACAAAGTAGAATATCAATACTAAAACCCAAAAATCAACATAGTCAAATTCCACCACAAAGCCAACATGCATAATTTCATTATTTCTTTTAAATTCAAATAAATACTGCATAATCAAAATCTGAACGTAAAATATTTCATGAAACATGATGTTAAAATATTTCATGCTTTAAACAAAGTGCGTAAATGGAAAACTTACAGACCGAAGACGTGACTTCATGAGCTTCTCGTGGTCAGTAGTAGTACAACCCTTTTCAAGAACATAGGCTCTGATACCAGCAGTAGATGCCCGAAAATTCGCGTTTGAAAATTTGCGGAAAAATTAAAAATTTTCTTTTTAAATAATTAAAATGTCTCATTCATAAGTTAAACGGATAAATAAAGTTTAATATTCAAAATGGCAGCGGAAGAAATTAATGTTTGCGACACAACCGTTTAAAAATAATCCAACGACAGATAAAAATGTTTAATCATAAAATAATAAATGCTGAAAAAAAAAGAGGTCCTCGGGTGCCACTACTGCCGACCCAAGCTAGCTCACTGGTCCCCAACCTCGGTCCCGTCATCATCAGTACCTACAACAATCAAGTCTAGTGAGTCTAAAGACTCAGCATGTATATCATAAATAACAAGTAAATAAATAATAAAATCGCATGCAAGTGAAAATATCATGTCCTGAGTTATATCGTAAATATCATGTCATGATTAATTATAATATGTGCATAACTGAACTGAAAAATCATAAGTGGAAATGTTTTCTCCTTGGAGCCCTGTAATGAAATAAAATGTAATAATTTTCTGGGGAGATTATGGTCTACACAAGTGGCCCCTGCACTAAGTGACCACCGGGTGAAGTAATAATCGTCTGATCAGACTAATGCCACAGTATACTGGGTGGGACCGGTAAGTGACCACCGGGATGAACTGAACTGAACCGGTAAGTGACCACCGGGTGAAACCATAAACAATATCGCATAAATCTCAAAAAAAGAATATTTAATATTTTTGAACGTAATATAATTAAATAACGTAATTAAATTTGTTGTATAAATTTTACCAATTGGGTTGGATCGTTCCCAAGTCTCGCTAACTTAAATCTAACATGAAAAAATGCAAATGATTTATTTGACCAAACTATGTAATTAAATCCGAAAACGTGACAACTACGCCAAACGACTTCGTATTTAATCATGACTCCGTACCAACCCGAACCAACACCGAACCATCATATAGTCATGATTAAAATACCTAAAATGATGAAATAATGCTCCTAAATTTACAGTACTCGAAATTTAGTGAATAGAGGCCAAAAACGTGAAACGCTCTTTCGAGAGTCATTTTGGCACATTGCACCGTAAATTCTCGTACGACCTCTAAAGTGATCCGAATCACAAACGGCCAAAACATGACCTTTCTAACTTTATGAGGCACCGTCCAGTCCAAGGCCATAGGCTAAAAGCCAACCAAGAACCCGAAACACGCCTCTGAACCGCGACGTCACTTGCTGTCAAAATACAGCAGCAGCGCCTTTTATTACTTGCGTCGTTTTCGAGACTACAGGCCATTGGGGCTTGAACCACCAACCAGAGACTTTACCAACGTCCTAAGGAATGAGTTGAACCATGGTTAAGTGCCCTAGGCCAGCCACAATTCGAACCACGCCATGAAACCAGCCGAGAAGTCCCACCCGAGAGCACCCTTGCGTGCGTGAGGTGTATTGCTTCGCTTGCTGTCTCGTGTCGTTCCAGTGGCCATTTTATTGACCATGGCACGATCTAGATATCAAGAGGTATGGTATGGACCGTGGCTATGGGCCAGAGGCCAACCAAGATTCACACCACACCACCAAACTCGAAACCACGCTTGCTGTAAAATGAGAAGGGCCGAAAAGGGGGGGGGGCTGTTCTTGTGTTTTGATTTAAAAACCGATTCTGCCATGGACCAAGCTTCAAAATGTTAGAGTAGGTGCCCGTCGAGCCAAGTGTTGGCCGAGAGTTTATGATTAAACTCTATGTATAAGCAGTCTTTATTTTAATAATATTTGAATTTATCGTTTTCGCACTTCTTTATCTGTATACCCATGCTAGTTGCATAGATAAAGCCATTGAATATACAAATAGTAGAAAGAATATGAGATGCTCATATGATGAGTATCATGAAACTCATACTTGGAATACTGTATATTCTAAACGGTTCTTAGTCGATTCAGCCGCCACTAAGAAGGATATAGGCTCGAGTTCGAGACTAGTATCTACGATGTGAGTACCATGTTTCATTGGTAGGGGACATTGTGATGTCCGAACATGCAGATAGGTGCTCCTTGTAGAGTGCACTGAACAACCCTCCATAAAAGGACTTTCCAAGTGGTTCTCACTTATCGAGTGGAAAAGTCCTAGTTTATGGTTGTACACCATTAGTCCTTATGACCCGGGACAACATTGAGACTCTATGTGCTAGAATTACACTTTGACTTGTTTACCGACCTCATGGGGTCATCAGGTGGCAAGGTTGGGTGTTCTGTCGAAACATATAGGAGTCGATGCATTGTAGTCTGGGATTCAACGCTTACCTTCGGGTATGGATATCCTATGTGTTATCATGTGTATGTAGGTTGAAATCTCTGATCAGAGTATGGTGGTAATTATGAAAGGGGTTTCATAGATTACACCATCGATGCAACTACGACATGACACATAGTATCGATTCATTGACAACTCTCGATAAACCAATGGTTGTCGAATCGGTCGGGATATATGAGTTGAAGAGACCGTACTGTACGCTAACCATAATTGAATGGTTCTTGCAGGCACTATCATTTGATACCTAGGCAATCATGTAAGCGATGCTGCTAGGCGTTTAACATGATTGGTTGGGTAGTATCAGACTTGAGTTCTGACATTCTTGTTATCAAGGAGTTGATAAGTAAGATAGAGCAATTGGGGTATGCTCATATAAGGACATGTTTAATCCGAATCACATGGAGATGTGAACCCACGGCTAGTTGTATCAATGAACTATTGAGAGCCACACAAGTGCTAGCTTTCTAGATCCCGTTGAGAAGTAAATTAGTTCAATGTGTTGAACGGCTTATAAATGAGTTTATAAACGTAAAGAAAAATAGAAGTATGACTTCTATGAGAGAAATGTAACTTTTAATTTATGAATGTGTTCCTAAATTAAAAGTAGGCCAAGTGAATAATGTATTTGAAAATTGTGATTTTCATAAACATTATTATGGACTAAATTAAATTAATTCAAGTGTTGAATTAATTAAACACTAGTGGGCCTAGTAGAGTCCAAATAATTAAATTAATTCAAGTGTTGAATTAATTAAATAACATTGGGCCTTGTAGAGCTCAATTGGAAATAATTATTTAACTAGTGGGCTTGAGTAAAATCAAGTAAAGTCTAATTGGGCTCAAATATGTTTGAGACAATTAAAAAGTCCATGGGCCCTTTGTAAATGTTACAAGCCCACTAGGGTTTGCATGCTTGGGAGGTGAAGAGTTGTGAATACTTTTGAATAAAATATTGCATGGCATGCAACTTTTGCTTTTTGCTTTTTGCAACACCAAGACACAACATTCACTTCCATTCTAGCATCTCTCTTGGCCGAAATTTGTGGGAAATTCTCTCAAAATTTTTCTCTCCATTTTGCTCTTCAATTGTTGAAGAAAAATACACACTTCTCTTTGAAAATCCTTTTGTTTTCTAGTGCAAAACAAGAGGGGATCTTTTAGCAAGTGGTGGGCCTAATTTTGAGCAAGGTGTGCTCAAGGAGGAAGCTTGTAGATCTTTTGCCATTCAAGAGCTTTGTTGTTTAACAACAAAGTTGGAGCCACAATCAATCTTTTAAAAATTGATAGATATATCTCTCAAACACCCTATGTGTGACATGTGTTTGCTTTTGTATTTGCTACACAAAATGTGGGGTGGCCGAAAATTCCAAGCAAAATTTTGATTTTTAAACTTCCGTTGCGCTTCTGGTCACCGTAACTGATCCCCTTTCAAGTGGTATCCGAGCTATGGTTAAGATTTTGTGTAGCAATTACAAGATATTACGTTGAGATCGATTTCTAACCGCATGAGTGTATTTTTGCAACCTAAAACCGAGGCTCATTGTGGGGAACCTCGGGCAGCTCGGGTTGCCCGAGGGGCTGCCCATTTCGAGCAGCTAGGGCAGCCCGAGGGGCTGCCCGAACAGCCCCATTAAAAATTAAAAAAAAAAATTTGTAGCCAGAATCTGGCGACGGAGCTCCGGCGACGGCGATGACGACTAGGGTTTCCAAAAGTGTTTTGGATTATCAAAGTGTCATGGGCCTTGAGTTGTTGGGCCATTGGATGGCTAACATATTTGTGAATTTTGAATAAGCCAAAATGTTTTTGGTGAAATATAAGTTTTTGGGCCCTTAAGTTTAAAATTACAAAAGTTGCAAATATTTTCTCATGAAATAAATATTTTAAGTTGGACTTTAAATATTTATAGTAAATGGTGATTTACAAGAAATTCGGTTATAAATAAATTAATTTGAAAGTAGACAAAGGTGTTTGTATACTTTGTTAATTTAGTTTATAATCGTGGCTGTTAGTGATTGGATCAAGATATATAATATTGGATTAATTAATTATTGTGATAATTAATTGATGGTGTATGATATGTGATATTATGCATGAAGGATGATCAAAAGCTTAAGCCCATTTTGCTAGGTGTATGCTAGGATATTTTGTGTTGAATGATTGTAATAATTATCAATTTATAAAGTGGGCTTGGTTTATGGCCCGTTCCCACCCCCCATGAGATGTATCCCTATTTGCCATGGATATTTATTTTTAAATATTAGTATAGTGGATGATCAAGATTGGAAGATGGTGGCCATGATGATTATGAAGATCGAAGAGTTGTAAATATTGGAAGGTAATGTAATAGTTGCATTTGCATCCCTTGCATTACCCTAGGATTGGACCTAGGCCCGTGTTTAGCTCACACGGGCCATTAGTATTGGGGTGATTGATCATCTTTGTTTTGTTTACTGTTTATAATTGCATGATATGTTATAAATAATGAGTATGTGTTATTATTATGATAATAACAAAGTTGCATGAATCCGGCAAACATACGATCAAACATGGCGAGTTTTTAAATAAAATTAATGAGACATTTCAAAATTAAAAACCCTCATTTTGAATAAGATTCAAAATTAATATCAAGCCCGAAAAGAGGAATTATAAATTTGTTTATAATTTCCATGTCTTCCATCGACAATGGGTGCATGATGAACGCTACCCATACTCGGGGCTCGGCTCATATTATTGGGGGGCCCTGGGTGCCGGAAAGATGTGACATCCATTGACACGGTGATGTGAACTACGTGGAACTCCCATGATTTCGGCTCATATTATTGAGGGAACTCATGGCGACCGTCCATTAAGGTTCAACATCGATGGGTAAGGCTTGACACGTAAAGATGAACGACGTCATATTATTGGGTCCTAATCAAACGTGAGACAAAAGTTTACGTAAGGGTTGCATTGTGAGGCAATTGGAAACTACCTTTTAGGAATTGTGATTGGCTGATATTATTCGTGATCATAATTCGCTAATTGGATCTTACGTACCTACTAGGAAAAGAGTTTCCCGTTTTCACTAGAGGGTAGTGGAAATGAAGGCCCTAGAACTTCTTGCTTGAAAATTTGCGGAAAATTAAAAATTTTCTTTTTAAAAGAACTTAAGTGGCCTCATTCATAAAATCACTGGTGAAACAAGTTAAATATTTCAAAATATTGCAGCGGAAGAAAATAAAGTTTGCCAAAAATCACAATTTAAAAAAAATATCCAACGACTGATAAAATGTTTGCGGAATAAAATAACAACTGCTGCTCTGAGGTCCTCGGGTGCCACTACTGCCGACCCAAGCTGGCTCACTGGTCCCCGCCCTCGGCCCTGGCCTCATCAGTACCTACAACAATCAAGTCTAGTGAGCCTAAAGACTCAGCATGCATATATTGCAGGTAACGAGTAAAAATCTGAATTAAAATATGCATGAGTTAACATATCTTGTCATGAGGCATGCTGAAAATAATCTTTACTGAGCAATTATAATACGTGCATAACTGAACTGATAATCACAGAAAAAAAATGTTTGCTCCTTGGAGCCTGTACTGAAATAACTGATAAAATTTTCTGTTGAGATTATGTTTTACGCCTGTGGCCACTGCACTAAGCTGAACTGATCGGTAACTGGCTACCGGGGAGACTGAAACTGAACTGAGCTGGCCGGTCACTGGACCGGGTGGTACCATACTGAACTGATTGGTCACTGGCGACCATATAAAATAACACTCCCACATAGTGAATGAACCACAAGCCATATCGCATAAATCTAAAAAAATCATTTTCTATTTAATGCACGTAAAATAATTAACTGGCATAATGAAAATGTCCCGTAATTTTACCAACTGGATTGGATTGGATCGTCCCCAGGCTCGCTGCAACCTAACTGTGCTATGAAAAAATATGCAATAGCTTAAACATGACCAACTACGCAATTTACGTTCAAAAGATGCGACTATGATGCCTAATGACTTCGCATTTAATCATGACTCCGAGCAAACCTGAAACGACACTAAAACGACGTATAGTCATGATTAAAATATGCTGAAAAATCATAAAATAATGCTCCTAAAATGATAGGGTTGAAATCTAGGTGGAATGGAGGCCAAAACACGAAACGCTCTTTCGAGAGTCAATTTGGCACATCGCACCGTAAATTCTCGTACGACCTCAAAAATGATCCAAATGACAAACGGTCAAAAACATGACCCTCCTAACTAAATGGGGCACTGTCCAGTCCAAGGCCATAGGCTAAAAGCCGACCGAGAACTCGAATGAGTCTCCGAACCGACACAGCAACTTGCTGTAAAATTCCAGCAACTGTACAATCGTGTATCTTGTGTTGTTTTCGAGACTACCGGCCATTGGGGCGTGAACCACCAACCAGCGACTCTTAACAACATCCCAAGGAGTGATTTGAACCATGGCTAAGGGCCCTAGGCCAGCCACAATCCGCGTCAAACCAAAACTCAACCGAAACTCCAACCGAGAACCAACGTGCATGCGTGTGTAGTGTTTTGCCTAGATCGATGTCTTGCGTTGTTCCAGAGGCCATTTAATTGACCATGACACGATCTAGACATATAGGGGCATGGTATGAACCGTGGATATGGGCCATAGGCCAACCAAGATCCATACCAGGCAACCAAAAACCGAAACCATATGCTGAACCAATGAAGAAGCCGAATGGGGAAAGGGGTTGTTCTTGTTGATTTGATTATAACCGATGCACCATGGACCAAGCCACCAAAATGGCGACTTAGTCACGTCTTAGACATGCTAGGGGAGTGATCTAACCATGGCTAAGAGCCCTTAGGGCAGCCAAGATCAGATCAAACCCTCATGACAGGAAACTGAAATTTTCGAACACCATTTTCTGCACCTATGGGGCTTGCTGTCATTTTGGTTTTTCCAGCAAGCATGGGACTGAAATAAACGTTCTAACATGGCCCTACCATGTCCTAGTACATGTCCATATGCAGCCTCGAGCCCCTGGAACGATCCATCGGTGAAATCGAAACAAAACATACCAATCGTGAAGCATGGAAGTCGATAAAAAAAATCTGTGCAGAATTTTCGTTTCTTGTCTACTAAAAATTTCGGTTTTTGAAATGATAAATCTTGATCATGTACTGAAAAATAAATGATAATATGACTTGATTGAGGTTTTGAAAGAATCTAGACATGCCTGGTTATCGTTTGAAATGAAAACGAAAAGAAGAGACGAGACGGCGCGGAAGAGACGGAGTTGCTTGCTTTTATTCCTTCCTAAGCTCTCGATTTTTCTCTCTATTATTTCTAGCTATGCCTCACGTATTTTACACTGAAAAGAGGTCTGATTTTTTGTGGTGATGGAGGGGGAGTGATGGTTATGAAGGTGAGGAGAAGGGTGCACAATAATAGGATCATATCAAGACCAAGTCTTCTCATTTTGAATTTTGAATTATGGTTTGATATCAAATGAGTTGGTGGATGCTTCTAGGAGATAGGGGCCAATTTCCTATCTTGATATCTAGACTAGGATGTGCCCATTAATTAATTAAATTGTGCTCCCAAAAATCCTAGAATTATCCTACTAATTACATGCAAAGAATTGGTCAAAAAGGTTGATGAGTTGGCAATTGAGTTGCCTAGCAACTATGGGGCCGAAATTATGCTAATAAAATGAGTGGGAAGTGTTGGTTATCTAGTCAACTAATAATCCTTGAAAGCCTTACTAATCCTTTAAATAATTTAGTGAGCTAACCCCTTAATTAAATAACTTAAATGAGTTCATTTCTTAATCACCTCAAATAATTAAATTAAATCCTCAAACCTCTCTCTAACTTAAATGAACTTAGTTGCTAGCTAAATTAACTTCTGGAAATATTCTCGAATCTTAAATTCTATCTCAAAACTCCAACTCCGGTCCGGCCTCACTGAAATAACTGAAATGCTAAAAATCAAACTACTGAACTGAAATAATAAAATAATTAACTTCAAAGAAATGCATTTAAAATAATCATGCAATGAAGTCAATTAAATTTAAAAATCTAGAATTATGCATGGCTTATACGTAGACTGATTTACGGGTTCTACAGGAAATGTCAAAACAGTGGGAGCGAAAATTTATAAAGTTAAAGTCCAAACTTTATATCTTATTAAATATTTTAAAATAGTCATTAACATTTATCTGTTTTTCTTTTCAGTACAAAAATTTTACAATGTCTTCAATTCGCAATCCCCTTTCTGCCATGAATGATGAGCTGCAGAGGCGTTTTGAGGATGCAAAGAATGCTGCTGACATTCATATGCACCTCAAGGAGCTCTTTGGTGAGCAGACTCGGCCTCTTAGGCATGCTACCGTCAAGGAGCTGATCACTATGCGCATGCGAGATGGGGCCTCGGTCCATGAGCATGGCTTGAAGATGATTGGGCTCGTGGACAAGCTCATTGGCATGGATCTGATCTTGCCTTCGGAGTTGACCACCGACGTGTTGCTCTTATCGCTGCCTAGCTCATTTGATCCTTTCGTGGTGAACTTCAATATGAACAAGATGGAGCCGACCCTTGAGGAGTTGGTGAACATGCTTGTGACCTTTGAGTCCACCATCAAGAAAGGGAAGCCGGTTATTTTTGTGGGCTCTTCATCTGGTACGAAGACCGGTCCACCTGGGAAGGGAAAGAAGCGTTCTTTCCAACGTCCCAAGAAGAGCGTGCCCTTGAAGAGGCAGACTCCGGGTCCCGTAGTGGCAGCCACACCAGTGAAGGCTGACAAGACTGTTGACATCTGTCATCACTGCAAGAAGCCTGAACATTGGAGGCATAACTGCAGGGAATATCTTACCCAGAAGAGTTCTGGAAACGGTATGTTCTATATCGAAGTAAACATTTCAATTAACTCTACTTCTTGGGTATTGGATACCGGCTGTGGCTCACATCTCTGTAATGATTTGCAGGTGATGGGAAGAAGTAGGAGGCTCAGGGAAGGTGAGACCTTCTTGAGGATGGGCAATGGGGCAAGGGTTGCTTCCAAAGCTGTTGGAGATGTTACTTTACTTTTGAACAATGATTTTAAGTTAATGTTAAGAGACGTTTTATTTGTACCTGAGTTGGTGAAAAACATTATTTCCATTTCTATGTTAGATGAAGATGGATTTTCTTGTTTATTTAGCAAAGATGTTTGCAATATTTACAAGAATGAATGTTTAATTGGTACTGGAGAACTTGAAAACGATCTCTACACCTTAAAATTAAAAGATATTCCACTTAACAATGTCCAAGCTATAACAACAACAAACAAGCGCAAACAAGATACTCTAAATTTGGCACAATTATGACATGCTCGATTAGGACATATTTCCCTAAGAAGGATGAACAAGTTAGTGGGAGTAGGCATGTTTGATATGTCTGATATTAATGCTCTCACGACTTGTGAATCCTGCCTAAAAGGAAAGATGACCAAGATTCCCTTTAAGGGCCATGTGGAGCGAGCCAAAGGGTTATTGGATTTGATCCATACCGATGTGTGCAGTCCGCTTAGCATCACCACTAAGCATGGACATGTCTACTTCATCACCTTTACCGATGACTTTTCGAGGTACGGGTATGTGTATTTGATGAAATACAAGTCTGAAACCTTTGAAAGGTTCAAAGAATTCAGAAGTGAAGTAGAGAAGCAATTGGGACGAAGCATCAAGACACTTCGATCGGATCGAGGTGGTGAGTACTTGAGTGCCGAGTTCCAAGAGTATCTTAGGGAGAATGAGATTCTCTCGCAGTGGACTCCGCCCGCTACACCACAGTTGAATGGTGTTTCGGAGCGTCGTAACCGGACTTTGATGGACATGGTTCGGTCTATGATGGGGTTCACGGAGTTGCCGCCATCCTTTTGGGGATATGCTCTTGAGACAGCGGCAATGTTGTTGAACAATGTCCATTCAAAGACAGTTGACTAGACACCATATGAGATATGGATGGGTAAGCCACCCAAATATTCTTATCTTAGAATATGGGGGTGCCCTGCTTATGTGAAGCAGGTAGTGGGAGATAAATTTGATAGTCGATCCATTTTATGTTACTTTGTGGGATATCCAAAGAATTCGGTTGGATACTACTTCTATCATCCCCAAGAAACAAAGGTGTTTGTTTCTAGGAATGCAACTTTTTTGGAAAAGGAATTTCTATTAGATAGAAAAGGCGAGATGATAGAACTCGAAGAGGTTCGAGAGACACCCACAATTGTAGAACCCACACCCGAAGAGCCAAGAGAGGAGATACAAGCTCCTAGAAGATCCGAGAGAGTCTCGAAACCACCTATGAGGTATGGTCTGCTTCTTGAAGAGGGCCATGATGAGCCTAACCATGGATGTGATCCAAGGACCTTCAAGGAAGCATTATCTGATGCCGATTCATCCAAGTGGCTTGAAGCGATGGAATCTGAGATGAATTCCATGTATTCGAACCAAGTGTGGAATCTTGTGGATCCACCTGAGGGAATTGTTCCCATAGGGTGTAAATGGATTTAGAAGAGGAAACTTGGGGCGGATGGGAAGGTATTGACCTTCAAGGCGCGATTGGTGGCAAAAGGATATACTCAAAGACAAGGAGTTGACTTTGAGGAAACGTTTTCTCCAGTTGCAATGTTCAAGTCCATAAGGATTTTGCTAGCCATACTGCATGATATGACTATGAGATATGGCAGATGGATGTTAAGACAGTCTTTCTTAATGGGGATATTAAGGAAGAGATTTACATGTCTCAACCCGAAGGGTTTACATCTATCGGAAGTGAGCATATAGTATGCAAACTTCAAAGATCTATTTATGGTCTAAAGCAGGCATCTAGGAGTTGGAACCTCAGATTCGATAGTATAATCAAAGAGTTTGGTTTCGCTAAGAATCCTGAGGAACCCTGTGTGTATAAGAAGGTCAGTGGGAGTGCTGTGACATTCCTGGTGTTGTATGTTGATGACATTCTACTCATTGGGAATGATGTAGGAATGTTGCAATCAACGAAGATATAGTTAGCGAGTAAGTTCTCGATGGACTTGGATGAAGCATCTTTTGTATTGGGAATACAGATCTATAGAGATAGATAAAAAGATTGCTTGGTCTCACCCAGTCCACATACATTGATACCATCGTGAAGCGGTTCTCGATGGATGAGTCCAAGAGAGGACATCTACCAATGTGTCATGGCGTGTCCCTAACCAAGTCTATGTCTCCCAAGACTCATGCAGAGATAGCGGCGATGACCAGCATTCCTTATGCATCTGCGATTGGTAGCATCATGTATGGGATGATATCTACACGTCCTGACGTGGCTTTTGCACTAAGTGTAGTGAGTATATCAATCCAACCCTGGTCTTCCACACTGCAAAGCTGTGAAAGACATCCTCAAGTATTTGAGAAGGACCAATAAATTGTTCTTGGTCTATGGGGGTGGAGAACTGAAATTGGAAGGCTATACCGACTCTAGCTTCTAAAGCGATATCGATGACTCGAAGTCAACCTCTGGATTCATATTCATGCTCAATGGTGCTGATGTCTCTTGGAAGAGTTCCAAGCAAGACAGTACAGCGGATTCCACCACTGAGGCAGAATATATTGCTGCATCAGCTGCAGCAAAAGAGGCTGTTTGGATAAGGAATTTCGTCCAAGAGTTGGGCGTCATTCCTAATGGAGTTGCTCTCTGTCCCGGTGTTTTGTGACAACACGGGAGCCATTGCTCAAGCAAAGGAGCCGAGGTCTCATAGGAAGTCCAAACACGTATTGAGAAAGTACCACATCCTCAGAGAGATCGTGGAGAGAGGAGATGTCACGATTGACAAAGTCGGTTCCGCAGATAATGTTGCTGATCCACTAACTAAGCCTTTACCTGGACCATTGTTCGAGAAGCATCGCGAATTGATGGGTTTGAAACATTTGGGTAGTTGGCTCTAGTGCAAGTGGGAGATTGTTAGAGTAGGTGCCCGTCGAGCCAAGTGTTGGCCGAGGGTTCATGATTAAACTCTATGTATAAACAGTCTTTATTTTATAATATTTGAATTTATCGTTTTGGCACTTCTTTATCTGTATACCCATGCTAGTTGCGTAGATAAAGCCCTTGAATATACAAATAGTAGAAAGAATATGAGATGCTCATATGATGAGTATCATGAAACTCATATTTGGAATACTGTATATTCTAAACGGTTCTTAGTCGATTCAGCCGCCACTAAGAAGGATATAGGCCGCTCGAGTTCGAGACTAGTATCTACGATGTGAGTACCATGTTTCATTGGTAGGGGACATTGTGATGTCCGAACATGCAGATAGGTGCTCCTTGTAGAGTGCACTGAACAACCCTCCATAAAAACTTTCCAAGTGGTTCTCACTTATCGAGTGGAAAAGTCCTAGTTTATGGTTGTACACCATTAGTCCTATGACCCGGGACAACATTGAGACTCTATGTGCTAGAATTACACTTTGACTTGTTTACCGACTCATGGGGTCATCAGGTGGCAAGGTTGGGTGTTCTGTCGAAACATATAGGAGTCGATGCATTGTCGTCGGGGATTCACCGCTTACCCTCGGGTATGGATATCCTATGTGTTATCATGTGTATGTAGGTTGAAATTTCTGATCAAAGTATGGTGGTAATTATGAAAAGGGTTTCATAGATTACACCATCGATGCAACTACGACATGACACATAGTATCGATTCATTGACAACTCTGGATAAACAATGGTTGTCGAATCGGTCGGGATATATGAGTTGAAGGACCGTACTGTATGCTAACATAATTGAATGGTTCTTGCAGGCACTATCATTTGATACCCAGGGAATCATGCAAGCGATGCTGCTAGGCGTTTAACATGATTGGTTGGGTACTATCAGACTTGAGTTCTGACATTCTTGTTATCAAGGAGTTGATAAGTAAGAGAGCATTGGGGTATGCTCATATAAGGACATGTTTAGTCCGAATCACATGGAGATGTGAACCCACGGCTAGTTTTATCAATGAATGAGGGCCACACAATGCTACTTTCTAGATCCGTTGAGAAGTAAAATAGTTCAATGTGTTGAACGGACTTATAAATGAGTTTATAAGCGTAAAGAAAAATAGAAGTATGACTTCTATGAGAGAAATGTAACTTTTAATTTATGAATGTGTTCCTAAATTAAAAGTAGGCCAAGTGAATAATGTATTTGAAAATTGTGATTTCATAAACATTATTATGGACTAAATTAAATTAATTCAATGTTGAATAATTAAACACTATTGGGCCTAGTAGAGTCCAAATAATTAAATTAATTCAAGTGTTGAATTAATTAAATAACATTGGGCCTTTAGAGCCCAATTGGAAATAATTATTTAACTAGTGGGCTTGAGTAAAATCAAGTAAAGTCTAATTGGGCTCAAATATGTTTGAGACAATTAAAAAGTCCATGGGCCCTTTGTAAATATTACAAGCCCACTAGGGTTTGCATGCTTGGAGGTGAAGAGTTGTGAATACTTTTGAATAAAATATTGCATGGCATGCAACTTTTGCTTTTTGCTTTTTGCAACACCAAGACACACATTCACTCCCATTCTAGCATCTCTCTTGGCCGAAATTTTGGGAAATTCTCTCAAAATTTTTCTCTCCATTTGCTCTTCAATTGTTGAAGAAAAATACACATTTCTCTTTGAAAATCCTTTTGTTTTTCTAGTGAAAACAAGAGGGGATCTCCTTAGCAAGTGGTGGGCCTAATTTTGAGCAAGGTGTGCTCAAGGAGAAGCTTGTAGATCTTGTTGCCATTCAAGAGCTTTGTTGTTTAACAACAAAGTTGGAGCCACAATCAATCTTTTAAAGATTGATAGGTATATCTCTCAAACACCCTATGTATGACATGTTTGCTTTTGTATTTGCTACACAAAATGTGGGGGGCCGAAAATTCCAAGCAAAATTTCGATTTTTAAACTTCCGTTCGCTTCCGGTCACCGTAACCGATCCCTTTCACAAAACGGCGACTTGGTCCATCTTAGACATGATAGGGAGGCGTTCTAACCATGGCTATAGGCCCCTAGGGCAGCCAAGATCAGGAACTTTATCCCTTGACAGCAACATTAGAAATCGAGACTAAAAAATGGTTCTGCGGAAGAGTTGCTGTGTTTCTAGATTTCCAGCATGTATGGGGCTGGAACCAACGTTCTTACATGACCCTAACATGTCCTAGTACATGTCTAGATGCAGCACGAGCTCGTGGAATCGAGCCAACACCTGAAACAACCAAACTCAGCCAAACCGTGAAGCAAGGAAAGAAACCAGAAAATCTGCACATGCATTTTTCGAAAATATAACCATGTGTTTCGGTTTTTATGCAATAAAATTCATGAGTATGATGTTTTTAAAATATACTACTATGGCTTGATTGAGGAGTGAAAGAAATATAACATGCCTTGGTTTTGTTTTGACGAAAACAAAAGAAACGCAACGACGCGGCGCGGAGGAGACGGAGTGCTTCACTTTTCTTTTCTTCTACTCGATTTTTCTCCCTAATTCCTCACTGAATCTCACGATTTTTCTCTCTATTTTTCTTCTGAAATTTTGAAAATGAGGTAGGGAGAATGGCTAGGAAAAATAGGGAAGATGGCAAGATAAAGGAAGAAAATATTCTTTCTATCTACTAGTTTGTGAGATAAGGAATGGTTGTGATCTTATTTGATATCAAGGGATCTTTTGAGGGATAGTTTTGAAGGTGATGGCCGATTATTTCATCTACCAAATCATGGGAGAATATCTTAATTGCTAATTAGTGGAGATAAAAAAAAAAGAAGGGAATTATCTACCAAGCAAAGAATGAGGAAATGAATCAAGGTATGAGTTGTCAAATATCTTGAATCTAGATGAGGAGGGGGCCGAAATTTAACTCAAAGAAGATGGGGGGAATATTGCTTAATTTTTCTATTATTAAAGATTAATGGTAATTTAAAAGTGGGGAAATATTGCTACCTAGAAAAAAATTAAGGAAAGATAACAAGGAGAAGAATTGTCAACCCAATTTAAATCTAGAAAAGAGGGAGGGGACCGATTTTTATCTTTCAAATAAAATGGTAAGGATTTTTAATTAAAGATTATTGATGATTTAAAATTGAAGGATTAACTAGGCCAAGAAAGGATGAAGGAAAGATATTAAAATGGAGAGTTGATAATATTTAAATCCCTTAAAGACATATGGCCGAAATTTACAATAAAAAATGAGGAGAAATATTTCTTAAATTTTGTTTTATTTAAATCTCTAGTATTTTATCTACCCATTAAATATTTTAGGGAATTAAGGAATTAATTTTTGAACTTTACTTACTACTTATCTCAACTTATTTAGATAATTCCTTAAACATTCTTTTACATTAAATTCACTTATTATTTAACTTAAATAAATTCTAGGAATATTTTCTAAATATTAAAATTTATCTCTTTACTCCAACTCCAGTCCGGCCTCACTTATTTAACTGAAAAGATAAAACTAAACTTATGCGATTTAAAATAAATAAGCATGACTAACAACTTTAAAAAAATGCTTTAAATAATAAAGAAATCATTTTTAATTTAAATACTAGAAATTATGCATGGCTTATACGTAGTCTGATTTATCGGGTTCTACAAACCCAATATAACAGATCTGTTTCAGTCCTCCTCTGATCATCATACCTCTGATCAAGAATCGGTTCTGATTCATTCTTCCAATAATACATATTTCCAATCAAATCAGATAATCAGGTAAACATGTTTTCAAAGCAATAAAACATGCTGTCATGCTAGCATCATCAAAAAGAGGAAAGAAAAATCAATATACCCCGCTCACTCGCTTCTATCTCAGTCTAAGGAACATACAACTACAGCTCTGATACCACCTTTTGTGGGGACTCGGACGCTAACTCATTCTTTTCAATCAGCATTAGGATTAAATGGATCAATTAAATAAATTGGGTCGCAAAATTTTTTTTAAATTATTGAACACCTTATAAACAAGTGTGCAAAGTCTATAGTAAGTTAGGTCTCATCTCATTCAAATACAAGATCAAGTTTAATGTCTACATCCAGATCCAAAAGTACAAGTCTTGTACAAAATACAATCCTAACATATTAGTGTTCATTCACTACATATCAAGTGTTGAAATCAGTTCTACATCTAGGCCCGGATCTCCCTCTAATCTCGATCGATCATCCTCTTCTCGACCTTGATCATGTCCCACCTGTTGTCATGCACACATACAAACACAACAACAGCCGGATAACTCCGGTGAGAAATATATTCCCAGTATAAACAATGTATACATACATTTCATACAATATATATAAAAGCATATAACATTTGTAAAAAATATGTATCGTTATCTACGAAACATAAAGAAATACAAAACTATAAATCAAACTCTTAATTTTGACTCGACTCTTATCTAGGGATCCCGGTTCCAATAAGAACGCAACAGTCTCCCACCTACTCTTCCCAGCTAGATGGTTGTACATTCTTATTCTAAGACTTTGGCCTCCTATATCGAATCTCTACAATAGGAGTCGATCTACACCTAAGCACATCGATATAAACCAAATGTCCAGTGACTTGGCACCTCTGTCAAAGACATGGCACATCTGCCAAAGACTCTATGCATGCTTTGCTATAATTCAATAGACTAAGCATATCAATCTCAAGAATGCAAATACATCAAAGCAATTACAATAAAGTATGTGGTTTTGGAAAACTCAAGCTATCTCTGACTCGAGTCGTATCTTCCCGGTTTAACATTGATTTATACCATTCTTTTGTCGATCTGACGAAGTCGAAGTCTTGAATTCGAAAGTCAACACTCAATCTGGCAATGATGTTCGAAATATACAATATCACCTTTCTATTAAAGAAAGACTTGAGTAATTTGATTAATACTCAACCTGGTTCAATGTCGACGGCATAACGGTGCAATCTCGATATATCCGGCAACTCAATATCAATAGACACCAATCACAACTCATAATCAATCAACAAACACAATTTCAATACCAAATCTGTATATTCTCAATCAAATCTAATATGAAAAATGATAACAATTTCATACGGTATCCGTTTTTCAATCCGATTTCGATTATACGATTACCACAATTTCAGGAACACCCAATATAGATAAAATTATGATTCCCCCAACAATATATTTCAAACCATAAAAGAAAGTAGTAAAACTTACGTTCTTTCGGAGTCTTTGACGAGAGAACACAGTACCAACTCGGATTGAAATTCTAACGGCCGGATCTTGCGCAAATCACAAATCTATGATTCAAAGGAAAAACTTGAAAGACTTCTATGGATTCCCTCGATTTTTAGCTGCTGAAAGTCTGAATTCTGAAGGAATACATATTTAATTGCATGGAAAAACATGTGGCTCAATCTACATCCTTCACGTCTTGCCCATATACGCGACCATCACTGGCGCATATGCGCGAGACTCTCTGTCTCCGCACAAGAGGAATTCACAATCTCGCACATATGCGCGTCCCATGTCGGCGCATATGCGCGAGACCTACTATCTCTGCGCATGTACAAACATCTTGCTCGCGCATATGCACGAGACCTACTGTCTCGGCACTCCTTCATTTCACATGCTTGCGCATATGTGCGCCTAGTCTCGCGCATATGCCCGAATTCTTCTGCCTCGGCATTTGCTACTCGCGCATATGCGCGACTCTCTGCCGCGCATGTGCGCGAAGTCTGCTGGAATACTCACCAATTCTCATGCTTTACCAATTCTTGTCTCGGAGTGGTCCTTCTATAATCACATCAATTTATCAATTAATAATCTCGAATTAACATAATAAAATCTCGGGCATTACATTGTGCAAACCTGATTGAATTTATTCAAGCATAAGGTCAGTAGCTATAGGTATTTCAGTAGCTATAGCTATAGGTATTTCAGGAGATAAGGTATGTAGCTGGAGCTTTGCCCTTACCTTCTTCACTGAAAATGACCATGGATAATTTTTGTAATTCAGTCCGTCTGATTTTGTTATGTTGCAATTTCTTCAACTGCTTCCGTTTGAGATTCTTGAACTGAGGTATAAGGCTGAGCACCAGTGGAGCTGGATGACACATCAGGCACTTGTAAATAATCTTCTGGTTCGGAGTGAAACTGGGCCGTTTCTCTTTATTTTGTTGGTTAGTCATGGTAATTGAATGAGCCATTTCATCAATATTTTCCAACATAGCCTCTGAGGCTAGTTTTTCTAATAATCTCTGGTCTTCAACTGTCTCAGTTGGTTGATCAGTTTCAAAATTCAGCTGTATGTCAGTGGCAACTGATTGAATAACTTCATCGACATAGGCCAGTGAAAACTCAGCATCAGTGTACAGTTGAGGACTAACTGTAGGAGATTTTGGAGGAGCAGGGGATGACGATGGTTGATCACCTTAAGGGATAGACTCAATCACTAGCTCAGAGATCTGTTCAGCAACTGCTTCCTTGGATGTCTCTGATGGAACTCCAGATGTCTGAGCCTGCTCCACTGATGTTGGGCTTTGGGAATCAACTGGTATATACAATTTTTGATCCATTTCCCATGCTTTGATGGACATTTTCAAGGATAAGAGATCTGAGTCCAGCTACTGGAAAACTGACTCTTTCATTTTAAGCTGTTGGACTAATCGATTATAATTTGATTTCAGCTGAGCTATTGATTCAGCCAGCTTCTTCACACACATCAGATCAAAGAAATAAGGTCTTTTCTCCGTGCCTAAGCAATAGTGACAGCTTTTACTGTCTTCGGGACCATTGTTTCCAAAACGATGAATTCATTCAAGACTGATTTATTCTTCAATCGTCTGGCAAACACTTCAGTCCGAAATCTGTTCAAATCATCAAAATGTTCCAACTGCGATTCAGCAAACACATTTATTCCATTCCAAATGAGATCAATATGAGTCTGAATCGAGTTAATTGGTCTGTGCTCTTCAATCATCTTGCCCTTGCCTTTCGGATCAGTTAGGGCATGAAAGATACTCAGCCTAGAGGTAGTCGAATCCACCTTGTCACGTATCACCACGCCTTTACGTCAAGCAAATAGCAGTACAGTTGTCCTAGTGAAAGTGATAATGGTGCTCGACTCCAACAGTTTGAGTTTTTCACCAGATTCGATGACTTTCATCATTGGAAGATCAGTTGGTTTCTCATGCTGATTCTCTTTAGTGGATTGCACAACTTGAACTGCCCGAATAGGTATAGAAATTAGGGGTGGTTCAGCCCCAATTGGCATTAGCCTTTCAGCTAGAATGACTGCAGCAACAACTGATTTGGTCTTCTTAGGCCTTGGCTTCTTCATAATTTTTGGAGATGGTGTTTTCTCCGATTCACTATCACTAACAATAAATTTTCTTTTATCAGTTTCTTCACCAAATCCTTGGTTCTGGCCTTCTTTACGGATTTGGGAGCTGCCGTCATCCCAATCTCCTTTTTGATTTTGATGAACTTCTTGGTGAAATGTCCAGCTTTCTTCGGCAGCTCAAAATTTTTGGCGTTGAACACCTTGAACTTGTATGAATTCTCAATTGAGTCATCCAACAGACAAGAATTTTGCAGCAAATTGCTAAGCGGCAGAGCGTAACCATTGACTGCTTCGAAGATTGAACCATATTTTTCAAAATGTTGCAAATGATGGTAGACCAGTTCAATCTTCTTCAGGTCATTATTGTTGTCATAATTTGAAATTTCTAATGGGTGAGGGCAGCAAATGAGCCTGCCTTGGCTAGTACACCCTTAGCGACGATATCTGCTAGCAGTTGTATCTCTGGCTTCAGCTCTTTTTTGGGATCAGACACATTAATCTTTCTCCCATCAGCAGAAAAGAGAGTCTGCATCTCCTCAATGTCAGATAGATTTATCTCAAAGAAGTGAGATAAGCCATCATTGGCAGTAGAAACAGATTGCTGAAATAGTCTTCATCCACTATCATTGACTTATTTTTGACGGTCATGGCAATCTTTTCGTCATCAGAAATAGTTCTGTTGGCATAAATCTCTTGGATTTCTTTAGGATAATTTACTTGGGTCGCCAACCCTAAGAATTTCCTCAATCCTGCAAAATCCAACTTTTGAAATACACTTCTTACATCCTCATTGGAGACAGAGAGGACTTAATCAAAGTCAATAGCCTTAGCATTGAGAAGAAAGTTGGGATTTGTCTTGCCTTTCTGTCGATTATCCTAAAAAGATTGCTCTAGAGTTTGAAAGTTCGGAAGCTTGAGGCGAGAGAGAGTAACGTAAAGAGAACTGAATGGAGGCAACACTATTGTTTATGTTTGTGCTGTTCAAATTTTGGTACACGTGGTTCTCCGAGATGTATTTCAGTAAAAATACATGTACTTCATATATATTAAAATAATTTTTTTTGAAAGTCGCAATATTTATTATGTAACTTCAATTGAATCGATAATAAATTAACATATGTGATAAAATCAGTTAGGTCGAGAACTGAATGATAAGTTGGAAACTAAATCAGTTCAGTTTAAGACCAATTGATAGTTGTCTTATCAGTTAATCGACTTTAATTCAATATTCACCCTAAATGTGTGCTTTATATATTAAATAATCTTTTCATTGGAAGATGAATCGTTGTTTGTTGACAGAAGTTTCTTCATATTCTTCTTCTAGAAAATAGTAGTTGCCCTCTTTATATTGGTTGTAGTCTATAAATAAGAACAACCTATTTAGAAAAAAAATCACTTGAGTAATTCAGCAGATAAAAAATCAAGAACAAATGGACAATGCTATCAGTACCAAGCAACCCGATATTGCATAGAAGAGGAGGCTGTCATTCGAGGCAGCTTGGAAGAAAGAGATTGAAGACTTCGTTTTTGAAAAGACAATGTCCACTTGGACAAAGATCCAGGAGCTGCAGTCCATCCGAAAGGAGGGACTAGTTACCACGAGTGAACAAGTGGCAACTAACATCAAGTATAAGCGGCGCCTCTCCGTCTCTCATACTTCAGACCTCTTCACTGATGAAGGAATCTACATCCTGATGCTCAACAAGGAGCAGAGTGTTTTGGGAAGGATTGTCTTCTCAGAAAGCTTCAGAGAACCTCCTCTGAAGGGATATCCAGTTGGATGTCCATATAGTAGAATGCAGTAGATAGGGAACTCAACAATGTAATAGCAACTCGTTTTTATAAATAACATATATTTTGTCCATTTCTATTTATTGTTGTACTGCTTTGTTTCTTGCATTCAAACTTGACAATAAATTATCATTTAACAATGTTAACAAGATTAAGATAAATCAATTAAGCCAAGAATGTTGTGAAAGTAAGAAAACTTAGTCTCGGGTAATGGCTTAGTGAATATGTAAGCTGCTTTTTGTTCAGTTAAGATGTACTCCAGTATGATTTCCTTCTTGAGAGCATGATCTCTGATTAAGTAATGTCTGACATCAATATCTTTAGTGCTGGAGTGAATAACTGGATTATATGTAATCGCAATGGTGCTTGTATTGTCACAGAAGATTGGTTATTCTTCTGCAACGACTCCATAATCTTTTAGTAGTTGCTGAATCCAAAGCAGTTTAGCACATAAACTTCCAGCAGCTAGATATTCTTCTTCAGTTGTTGAAGTTCTATGGATATTTACTTCTTGCTAAACCAAGAAATCAGTCTGTCTCTAAGAAACTGACATGATCCACTTGTGATTTTACGATCAAGTTTACATCCTGTATAATCTGCATCTGAATAGCCAACTGAATTGAAAGATGAGTCCTTAGCATACCATAAGCTCACATTTTGTGTGGCTTTAAGATATTTCAATATGCATTTGGCAGCTGAATAATGCAATTGTTTAGGACCAGCATGAAATCTATCACACATGCAAATAGCAAACATAATATCAGGACATCTAGCATTTAGGTAAATTAAAGAACCTATTAAACCTCTATAAAGTGCATTCTCAACTGATATTCTCCCTTCATATTTATCTAATTTGATTGATGAACTCATGGGAGTATGTGCAGCTAAACATGTTTCCATGCCAAATTTCTTCAGCAGTTCCTTCGTATATTTAGTATGACTAATAAATGTACCAGTTTCTAGTTGCTTCACTTGCAGACCAAGAAAGAATGTCAGTCACCAATCATGCTCATCTCGAATTTATCCTACAATAGTTAGCAAAACTTTCGCACATTTGGGATTAGTTGACCAAAAATAATATCATCAACATAAATTTGCACGAGTAAAATATGATTTTCCTTAATAAATTTGAACAAAGTTTATCAACTGTTCCAACAGTAAAGTCATGATCACTTAAAAATTTTGATAATGTCTCATACCAAGCTCTGAGAGATTGTTTGAGACCATGCAATGCTTTGTTCAAATGATAAACATGATCAGGAAAAGAGTGATTTACATAACCTGGTGGTTTTTCAACATAGACTTCTTCTTGTAGCTGACCATTTAGGAATGCACTTTTGACATCCATCTGGTATGCTTTGAAATTTTTGAAGGAGGTATAGGCAAGCAAAATTCTTATTGCTTCCAGTAGTGCAACTGGTGCATATGTCTCATCATAATCAATTCCTTCTTCTTGCCTATATCCTTTTGCTACCAATCTAGCTTTGTTGCGCACAACTGAACCATCTTCGTTCAGTTTGTTCATGTAGACCCATTTTGTACCTATAAAAGATTTTGAAAGTGGTCTTGGAACTAAAGCCAGACATTGTTATGGGTAAACTGATTCAGCTCTTCTAGCATAGCATTTATCCAATTAGGATCATTTAGAACTTCATAGTTTTCTTTGGTTCAAATTGAGAAACAAATGGTGCGTGTACAAATATATTGAACATTTGATCTTGTTCTTATCGGATCAGATGGATTATCTACTACAATTTCTTGTGGATGTGATTTCTTCCATCTTAGTTTGGATCAATTTGAGCAACTGGTTCAATTCGTAACTGAACATTTTCTTCAATTTCAGTTGCAACAGCTTCAATTAGTATTTGAATATCATCATGTTTTTATACTAACTGATTGTTAGGAACAGCTTCATGTTCAACAATTTTATCCAATATTTCTAGTTTTGGTGTTTGAAGGATGTTTCGATTAGTGTGAACCCTTCTTCACTATTATCCTCCAAATTGATTTCTGTAAAGAGATCAGTTAGCTCAACAGGATCAATTGGCTTATCAGTTAGTGCAGATTCATCAAATACAACATAAATTGAATCGTCTACTTTAAGTGCATTTAATAAACACTCTATAAGCCTTGCTAATTGATGAATAAACCAGAAATATTCCTTCAGCAGATTTAGCATCGAATGTTTTTAGATAATTTTTTTCATTATTATGTATAAAACATCTACACCATATATTTTGAAGTAGGTCACCACACTTTCCATGCCAGATCTCATACGGTGTTTTCAAATGATTTTTTATTAATAATTGATCTGTTCTGAGTATAACATGCAGTGTTTACTGCTTCTGCCCAAAATCTCTGAGATATACCGGAATCAGCAAACATTGTTCTAGATGTTTCTTTAAGAGTCCGATTTCTTCTTTCAGCAACATTGTTGCTGCGCTTTCTAGCTGATGAGAACTCATGGTTATTCCAGTATTTTCTAAAAATTCAGAACGATTTTTATTGAAAATTAAGTCCCTCGATAAGACCTTATTCTATCAATTCAAACTGAATTTTCATTTAATAATATTTTAAAATCTTAATCAGTTGTGCAGCAATTTTTATCTTTTGATTTGAGAAAAATAACCCAAGTAAATATTGAAAAAACGTCAACAATTACCAAGGTATATTTCATTCTCACTAAAATCATGACTGGTATAGGACCAAAAAGATCCATATGCAATAATTTTAAACATCTGGATGAAGATTTACTATCTTGTTCATGAAAAAATTTCTTACTTGTTTACCAAACTGACATGCTGAACAAATTTTATCTTTTTATAAATCAATTTCAGGCAGACCAGTTACAAGATCATGATTACTCAGATGAGCGATAGATTTGAAATTCAATGCTTCAACCTCTTATGCCACAACCAATTTTTAGAAGATTTAGAAGCTACAAAGCAAATTGGTGCATTAGGTTGATTTGTCCAACTTACTTTATATGTATTACCACATCGATCACCAGTTATGATGATGTCATTAGTTGAGTTTTTAACTGTGCAGGTGTGCTTGTTGAACTGAACTGAAAAAATTTTATCTCTAACTGACTGATGCTGATGTGATTAAATTATACTTCAGATTGTCAACGAGTAAGACATCTAATAATAATATTACCATGGATAAGCTTATCCTTGCCCACAATTCTACCTTTTGAGTTGTCTCCAAAACTGATGTTTGGACCAGAGTACTTGATCATTTGGGATAGCAAATTTGCATCCCCTGTCATATGTCGCGAGCATTCACTGTCCAAATACCATATTGATTCTTTTGTTGGTGTTCATGTCACTTGCAATCATACACAAAAAATAATTTTGGTACCCACATCTATTTGGGTCCTAAACTTATTAGTCTTTAGGAACCCAAACTTAGATCAGTCTGATTAACTTTCAAGACGCTGTGTTCCAAATAATTTTCCACGGCTTGTGTGTTAGATGTGTGGTGTGCAGATGAAACGATATGATTTTTAACCTTTTTTGACTGACTGTTCATCTGATGTCTCATCTTGACTGGCTTATAGTTATTGTAATTGAAGTATCTATTCTTAGAGTTCTGATTTTTATAGTTGAACTGTTTAGGTGACCAGCTTCTCGAATCGTTGAACTCGTAGGACTGTATCAAATTCCATATCTTTTAGCCTTGTTCGTGTTTTCAATTTTTTTCTCAGTAAGTTTACTTGGTTCTGAAAATTCATGTACAATAATTGACTTTAAAAAGTTAATATATTTCCCTTTGCACTCAATCAACTTTTGCATAGTATCATTTGCAGATGATTGAATGTGGCTATTGAAGCCCAAACAAGTTTTATCAGTAATTGATTTTTTGTAAATCTTGCATCTCAGTCAGCGTGACTGATGACTTGTTCCAAGCTTTAATCAGATCAGTTTGTCTTGAGATTTCAAGTTTTAACTGCTGAATTAAAGATTGATTCTCAATCATTTCATCCTTTTGCTCAGCAATCTCCATTCTTAGACTCAACTGATCAACTAATTCATCAGTTTCAGTTTTGTTGTCTTTGGATCAGTTTTCTTAGCTTTGACTTTCTCAAATGAAAGAGCAAGCTTATGATACTCATTAACCATGTCATGCAATGTGGAAATGAATTCTTCTCATGAAAAATCGGTTGAATTGAAATCAAATACATGTTCACTGCTTGATTCCAATTCTGCCTCATTGGCCATTAAGCACTTTGCTTCATCTTCATCGCTTAAGTTGCTTGAGCTCTCAGAATCTGACTCATCAGTATCAGTCTCTACCCACTTTGACTTACCAACAAAATTTCATGTTTCTTCTTTTATTATCTTTTATCATTCTTATCTCTTCTTCGGTGCTCAACTGACTTTTTTCCTTTCTCAGTTGAATATCGACTGTCCTTCTTTGATTTAGGACATTCAGCGATGAAGTGTCCTATCACGCCCCGTGTCAAAAGCGTCGATGACATCCGGAATTGTTTAACAATTACTTGAAAACAATTAAGCCTCGTATCAAAACAAACTAGTCTTTTTCATAAAATCAATATTGTCTTTATAATGACAATGAAATGGAAATTACATCAGAGTTTCGGAAGCGGAAACAAAAAAAAGTAAAAGTCTTGAGTCTTGATCTCAATCATCGATTCACCATCCCAGAAAGCATCTTGCTCCTCATTCATTTGCTTTTCGTTTTTATCTAAAATTTGTAAGGGGTGAGAGTTTTGAAAAACTCAGCCAACACTCAGCAAATGGGGGTCGATCGATTTTCAACGATACATATAGAAGTTAATCTTTAAAGCATTTATTGAACAATTTCAAATCGTATTATTTTTAACTTATCATAACAAAAACGATAGAATATGAGACAGAGGTTATCAAATGATTTAGAGCAGTTCAAAAGCAAATCAGATCATTTCAGACAATTCAAAAACAAACAAAACACTGTACTCATCTTATTTCCATGGTCAAATTGTCCCCAATATGTTAGTCCTCTAAGGGTGAGGCCAGAACACGGTTTTATACCCACCGATGGGGGCCAGACAGAACATGGTTTTGTACCCACCAATGGGGGCCAGATAAAACATGGTTTTATATCCATCAATGGGGGCCAGAAAGAATTACAATTCTCGTCTCAATTCAAATCAATTTGTAATAGTGCAACAGAATTCAAACTTTTATTGAACAGAAATCATCATAAATTTTGACGGATACAGCGGAAGCAAACAATTTTGAAGAACAGATAGAGCATATCATCGTTCGAAATTTTAAAAGAAAAGACTGATATTTTCGAAAATAAGGACATACACATGTATGTCATGATATTTATATACAAAGTTCAAAATACAATAAATTACGTAACAAAAACCCACTTACTATTAGTTCGAAAGATAGGATTCGAGCGCTTGCTTCTCGGCGATACTTCGATCGAACTTGGGCTGTACTTACTCAATTTCTTTACTATATTTTGGAGTTATTTCCGCAGCACTTCGATGTATTTACTTGAGCACACGAACGACACGAAACTTCTTCCTTTTTTCCCTTGCCTTGGCCGAATTTTGGATGCTTTGTGGAGGGAAGAAAACCAAAATTTGGTGGCTTTTTGGTGCGATTTTCCTTCAGCCCTTGAGTGATATTTATAGGTGAATATTGGCCCTTCCTTACCCCATTTTGGATGTCCACCTTGTTGCCCAAGCAAGTAATAATTGTGGTCAAGGTTTTCCCAAGCATCAAAGGTCACCTTGGTTTTACTAAAGGGTCCATTCTTGCACATTAAATTGGTCCAAACCTTTAGCTCCTTCCTTGGTTAACTCAATGGTCATCTCCTGAATAATAAGTTTGTTCAAACCTTTAGCTCTTTCCTTAGCTCCTTCATTGGTTATCTCAATGGTCATTTCTTGCATAATAAGTTTGTCCAATTCCTTGGCTCCTCTTTTAGCTCCCTTTTTGGTCTTGTTAGGACAAGCTTGGTTGAGCTTCTTTGAGCTGAAAGATCAAGTCCTTGAGCTGGGGTTTTACTCCTCCAGTGACGACTTTCGATGGATGCGGTTACTTGCAGCTTGGATTCCCGTTGAGCTAATCCCGAGCTTTGGAGCTACTTCCTCAGCCGTGTTAGGTGATTTGCTTCAGGAATTCCAGGTCCTCATATCTCTCCCTCCTTATTGAAAGTTTCATCCTCGAAACTTGGATCAACTCGATCTTTTGAATAGATGAGGGTATTGCGTGCGCATCCTCTCTTCTAGCTCCCAGGTTGCTTCCCTTTCAGTATGATTTGACCACTGTATTTTGACATAGGGATTGTCCGGTGTCTCAACACTTGATCTTTTGTGTCCACTATTCGAATAGGGACCTCTTCATATTTGAGTTCTTCATTCAGATGTCCTTCAATCATGGGCGGTGAAACTTTGAGGACATGGCTCGGGTCTGGTACATATTTCCTCAGTTGTGAGATGTGGAAAACGTTACGTATCCGGGAATATCAGGTGGCAAAGCCAGTCAGTAGGCTAAGGTTCCCACTTTCTCTAGTATCTCGAATGGTCCCACATACCTTGCATTTAACTTTCCAGATTTACTGAACCGAACCACTCCTTTCATAGGAGGGACCTTGACATAGGCTTCTTCACCAACCTCCAACTCCATCGGTCTTCTTTTCAAATCTGCCCAGCTCTTTTGTCTATCTTGAGCTGTCTTGAGTATTTCTTTATTACGACGACTTTTTCAATGGTTATTTGAACAAGCTCTGGTCCAGTAACAGCCTTTTCTCCGACGTCATCCCATTATAGAGGCGACCTACACTTTCGGCCATACAAAGCCTCATACGGAGCCATTTCAATTCTGTGTGGTAACTCTTATTATAAGAAAATTCTATCAACGGTAATTGCTCACTCCAATTCCCATGAAAATCCATCGCATTCCCTCAACATGTCTCGATGGTTTGAATTGTTCTTTCAGTTTGGCCATCAGTCTGAGGATGATAGGCCGTGTTGAGAGTGACTTTGGTTCCCAGCCTTTTGAAAGCTTTTCCAAACTCTCGATATGAATCTTGGATCTCTGTCAGATAGTATACTCACTGGGATTCCGTGTAGTCTCACTATGTTGTCCGTATAAAAGGTGGCTAGTTTATCCAAGTTGTAATTCATCCGCACCTGCAAGAAATGTGCAGACTTGGTCAATCTATCATTGATTACCCAGATCCATCGTGCCCTTGCCTTGATTTTGGTAGCCCTACTACGAAATCCTTGGAGATGTTATTCCACTTTCACTCCGATATTTCCAATGGCTGTAGAAGTCCTCCTGGCCGTTGATGTTCTACCTGGACTTGTTGACATTTAGGCACTTGGAAACAAAGACAGCCACGTCTTTCTTCGTAACATTCCACCAGTAATTATTTTTCAGATCTCGGTACATTTTGGTGCTTCACTGATGTACTGAAAATCTTGATTTATGTGCCTCCGCCATTACTTCTTCACGAATCCCATCGATGTCTGGCACATACAACCGTCATTTCATCCAAAGTATGCCATTTTCATCAATTTGAAATTCTGGAATCTTTCCTTCTTGAATTTGCTCTTTAATTTTGAGGATAGAGGAATTTTGACTTTGCTTCAATTTGATGGTCTCTCGGAGGCCTGGTTGCGCTGATAGTGAAGATAAGTTCACTTTCCCAAGGTTCCTTCGGCTCAACGCATCTGCCACCTTATTTGCCTTACCCGGATGGTAATTGATTGACAAATCATAATCCTTTAGCAGTTCCATCCACCTCCTTTGCCTCATGTTTAATTTCTTTTGGGTGAAAATTTACATGAGGCTCTGGTGATCAGTAAACACTTTGCATTTTACTCCATAAAGTAGTGTCTCCAAATTTTGAGCGCAAATACTACTGCGGCTAACTCAAGGTCATGAGTAGGTAATTCTGCTCATACAGTTTTACTTTTCGTGAGGTATAAGCAATTACCTGACCATCTTGCATAAGTACACACCCTAATTCTCCCTTTGAAACATCACTGTATATAGTGAAATTCTTACCATCCTCGGGAAGACTTAGTACTGGTGCAGATGCGAGCTTGGTTTTAAGGGTTTCAAAACTTCTCTAACATGCTTCATTCCAAATAAACTTCGAATTTTTCTATGTAATTTGGGGAGAAGAATGGCTATCGAAGAAAATCCTTCACAAATTTTCTATAGTGGCCTGCTAAACCCAGAAAACTTCTTACTTCAGTCACTGTTTTTGTTTGTGGCCAATCCTTAATTGCCTCTACTTTCTTAGGGTCTACTGACACCCCAAATTCAGAGATTATATGGCCTTGGAACACCACACTTTTCAGCCAGAATTCACACTTCTTGAATTTGGCATAGAGTTCCTTTTCTCGCAGAGTTTGTAAAGTGAGACGCAGATGTTCTCTATGTTCTTCCTCACTTGGTGAGTATACAGAGATATCATCTATAAAAACGACCACAAACTTGTCGAGATATGGTTTGAATACTCGGTTCATAAGGTCCATGAATGCTGCAGGAGCATTTGTTAGACCTAAAGGCATTACCGTGAATTCGTAATGTCCATATCTTGTCCTAAAAGCGTCTTAGGGATATCCTCTGCTTTGACCTTCAACTGATGATAACTTGATCTTAGATCGAGCTTTAAGAAAACATTGGCTCCTTTTAGCTGATCGAAAAGATCATCTATTCTCGGGAGTGGGTACTTATTCTTTATGATTATCTTGTTCAACTCCTATAGTCAATGCATAGCCTCATGCATCCATCCTTTTTCTTTACGAACAGCACTGGGGCTCCCCACAAGGATGCACTAGGGCGGATCTGCTTCTTGTCCAGTAATTCCTGCAGTTCTCCTTTAACTCCTTTAGTTCAGCTGGAGTCATTCGGTATGGTGCCTTTGAAATTGGTGCAGCACCAGGGACCAAATTGATTTCAAATTCCACTTCCCTATCGGGTATCTCACCCGGTAACTCCTCGGGAAAAACATCTGAAAATTCTTGAAAATTTGAATATCTTCCAACATTGGGACTTCTTCTTCTTTGACCTCATTGATCACTGCCAGATAAATTTCTCCACCTCCTTTTATGGCCTTCTAGGCTCGTGAGGCAGATAGAAGAGATTTTTTGTTCTTTAGATTTTCATTGATATATGATCTCTTCTTTAGTTGAAGTCTGGAGTTTAACATTTTTCTCTTGTTAGTCTACTATGGCATGGTTTTTAGTTAACCAATAAATCCAAGAATGATATCAAACTCAATCATGTTGAGTTGAATCAATTCTGCTTCAAAAATTTGTTTGCTGATAAAATTTTACAGTTTCGATACACCTTGTGGGTTTCAATTGTTTTGCTCGCAGGTGTTGACACTCTTAACGTTCACTAAGAATTTCATGCTCAAGTTTAAGCTTCTTAGCAAATCTTCTAGACACAAATGAGTGCGTAGCACCATGAAAAGATGATTTCCTAACCACTGGACGAAAGGGCTATGTAACATAATGGAAATGTATCACTGTTCAGGCGATCTGCTCGGTGGTGTGGTACGTAGTGGAGTGGAAACCCTAGCCTGAGCGATATTAGAGTGTCTATATAAGCGGGCATCTATATTAAGATGGCCAATATAGGGCCCTCAAATTCTTTATCTCAAACTACAGGTATGACAATCAAACAAAGTATATGCAAGCATTTCATTGAGTAAAATAGTACCTGCCACCACTTCGTTGGTGTTATCAGTTTCCTTTTGGGTTATTGCATACTCCCGAGCATTAGTCTTGTTTTCATTTGGTTTTTTGGGTCCCGTCCCTTTTCTTTATTGTCTGGACAATCCTTAATCCGGTGACCCACCTTACCGCATTTGAAACAAGCACCTGTTTTCCGATAACATTCCCCAATGTGCTTCTGTCGACAAGTATCGTACAACTTTCCTTCGGTATTTCCATTACTGTTAAAAGTTCCTCTTGAAGGGCCACTTGAATAGTTTGGCTTTTTGAATTTGGGACTATTTTGAGCAGATTGACTGACCAATGGTCTCCTGTTCTTGTTCTCTTCTTCGCGGCATTTGATATCCGTCTCCGCGCTCATTGCTGCGCCCATCAAATCCGCAAATTGTTGGCTTGAATACTGCCAAAGCCGATTGAATCGGCTGTTCAGTCCCTTTTTAAAACGATGCATTTTCAACGTTTCATCAGACATGATCGTTGGAACATAAGTTCCCAGATCGTTGAACCTTGAGGTGTATTCCCTCATTGTCATGTCTTGTGTTTGTTTGAAGTTTTCAAACTCTCCCAACTTTTGCAGACGAAACTCAGCTGGGTAATATTGTTTCAAAAATTCTCTTCTTAAATTCTTCCTTGTGATCTGTTCAGCCTCAGCCAATGATGGCGACGCAGTTTCACACTTTCGTGCTTCGCCTTCCAGAATCGGGGTCACAACCTCTACTTTAAGCTCTTCAGGAACTTCCAGTATTTCAGTTGAGATTCAACATTCTTAAGCCAGTTATGACTGACTTCTGGATCTGGGTTTTCATCAAAAGTTGGGACTCGATTCCTTCTCAGAGATTCATAATGATATTTGATTCCACGTGGTTGTGGTTCCGGTGGCGGCTGAATGGCGTTGGCAAGAGGGTTCACAATTCCTTGCAATGTGGCGGCTACTATGGTAGCAATTGCCATCATGTCCTCTTGGCTGAGGTTCACCCTCGGTCGTGGCTGGGGATTTTTATTCTCGTTTTGATTAATTCCGTGGGGATTACGGTTGTTCCTTGGTGGCCTTCCTACCATTTCCTATAAGCATAAAGGTTAGAAAGCCACAAAATGGAAATAGAGTTGTCGTGGAATTTTCGATACTAAGAATTTTCAGAACGATTGAAGGTAATAGAATTCGAATTTCTCGAAGAATTTTGGAAGGATGAAAGTTTGTTTCAGAATGCACTAGGCTTTGCCAAATTTTGTCTATATAAATCCCAGCGGGATTATGAACTGGCGGCTCTGATACCACTTAAATGTCACGCCCCGTGTCCGAACCGTCGATGACATCCGGCATTGTTTAACAATTACTTGAAAACAATTAAGCTTCGTATCAAAACAAACCAGTCTTTTTCATAAAATCAATATTGTCTTTATAATGACAATGAAATGGAAATTATATCAGAGTTTCGGAAGCGGAAACAAAAGAAAAGTAAAAGTCTTGAGTCTTGATCTCAATCATCGATAAACCATCCCCATAAAGCATCTTGCTCCTCCTCATTCATTTGCTCTTCGTTTTTATCTGAAATTTGTAAGGGGTGAGTGTTTTGGGAAACACTCAGCAAGTGGGGGTCGATCGATTTCCAATGATACATATAGAACTTAATCTTTAAAGCATTTATTTAACAATCTTTCAAATCGTATTATTTTTAACTTATCATAACATAAACGAATCGAATATGAGACAGAGGTTATCAGATGATTTAGAGTAGTTCATAAGCAAATCAGATCATTTCAGAACAATTCAAAAACATACAGAACACTGTTACTCATCTCATTTCCATGTTAAAATTTTCCCCAATATGTTAGTTCTCTAAGGGGTGAGGCCAGAACACGGTTTTATATCTACCGATGGGGCCAGACAGAACATGGTTTTATACCCACCAAGACAGAACATGGTTTTATACCAAACAATGGGGCCAGACAGAATTACAATTTTCGTCCCATTTCAAATCAATTTGTAACAGTGCAACACAGAATTCAGACTTTTATCGAAAAAAACTCATCATAAATTCAGACGGATACAGCGGAAGCAAAGAATTTCGAAGAACAGATAGAGCATATCATCGATCGAAATTTTAAAAGAAAAGACTGATATTTTCGAAAATAAGGACATACACATGCATGTCATGATATTTATATTCAAAGTTCAAAATACAATAAATTACGTAACAAAAACCCACTTACTATTAGTTCTAAAGATAGGATTCGAGTGCTTGCTTTTGGCGATACTTCGATCGAACTTGGGCTGTACTTCCTTGATTTCTTGACTTTTTTGGACGTCCACCTTGTTGCCCAAGCAATTAATAATTGTGGTCAAGGTTATCCCAATCATCAAAGGTCACCTTGGTTTACTAAAGGGTCCATTCTTGCAAATTAAATTGTTCCAAACCTTTAGCTCCTTCCTTGGTTAACTCAATGGTCATCTCATGAATAATAAGTTTGTTCAAACCTTTAGCTCTTCCCTTAGCTCTTTCATTGGTTATCTCAATGGTCACTTCTTGCATAATAAGTTTGTCCAATTCCTTGGCTCCTCTTTAGCTCCTTTTTTGGTCTTGTTAGGACAATCTTGGTTGAGCTTCTTTGAGGTGAAAGATCAAGTCTTTGAGCTGGGGTTTTACTCCTCCAGTGACGACTCTTCGATGGATGCGGTTACTTGCAGCTTGGCTTCCCGTTGAGCTAATCCCCGAGCTTTGGAGCTACTTTCTCGAGCCGTGTTAGGTGATTCGCTTCAGGAATTCCGGGTCCTCACATGTCCTGTCTTCCACAGTTGTAGTAAGAGTTTGGTTCTTCCTTAGATATGTTATTCGGATATTTTCGTTAGAAGGTACATTGATTTATTCTCATGAATCTTCCAAATTTTTAACGAATAATGACATGGCGTCATTAATCTTTGTTCTATGGTCTTTTCAGTTGAACAGTTGGTTCCAGTTTCATGGCACTAGTGTAACGCCCTTGACTGTTTTCATAAAATAACAGTGGAATTTTAAAAATTTTCTTAGAGAAAGAAGGATTTAAAATTTTCTTGACATGAATATATTCCTAATATATATACAATCAAAAGTATATACGGATCAATAAAGTGATGTATCAAATACAAAATATCACTTTTGATCATGTCAAAATGTTAACAAAACATCTTTCTTCCTTCCTTCTTCTTGTACATATGACCTCGGCTCCAATCAACGTCCCGGCTCGTCACTCTTATCTGCGTCACATGAAATAACTGGAATGAGTATAAAACTCAGCAAGTGGAACACTTACATAACAATGTATACATATCATACTCTGTAAAACATGACTTTGAAATCATTAAATACCATCTAACTCTTAAAACATGAATAACATAGTATAACATGACAATAACGATGGTATTTCTCTTTTCTCTGGTGGATTGATATCTAAATAGTATCTCTGTCTCTGTACCTATATCCCATCGATATAAATCGATTACTCTGTTGGGATATAAGCCTATGTCGTTGATCAACTAATTGCATGCAATATCTGACTATCCATTTATCAATCAATAAATCGTTTGAACTCTCTCTTGGACATTAAAACAAACACTTTGAATGCTCTTTCATTTGCATTCCCTTTTATATAATTGAGACATATAAAAGCCTCTAATATACAACAAAGTATATCCATACATAGCATGAATCAAGTGGAAGGGAATAGCATGTTAAAACCATTGAAATGCAATACATATACTTCATGTTAGCACAAGAAATGAATTCAACTTACAACCATGGAAAGCTTGATTCTAATCTCATGGTACAAATCCTACAACAATAAACCATGTATTGAATCATCAACAACTTAATAATCACAAACCCATACCATAAAACCCATACAATCAACACAATCACACATTCCATGATTTCCCCCACACCATAATCCAAGATAACTTAAACCACAAGATTACCTTAGCTCCTTGAACCCAAAATGATCTTGTTCTCACTTCAATAATTCAACTAGGAGCTTGAATCAAAGGAACAAAAGAAATGAATGAGAACCCTATCTCTCCCTTGAGCTGAATAACCAGAGAAGAAGGAAAAGAATGGAGAAATGAGCCAAACCCTTGTATTATATCACTTAAAACTCCAAAACACGACTTTACTTGTAATGTCTGAGATTTAATTACTGTAATCAGATGTTGATTAATTGACAAATTAAGGTTATAGGAACTCAAATGAAGAAGCAGGGCATCGTTACAGTATAAGCCAAGATGTTGGACCGAACATCTGGCGCCCGAGCGGTAGAAAAAAACCGCCCGAGCGCCAATGCACCATGAGTTTACTTCTTGGACAAAATGTTTGGCGCCCGAGCGCTAGAATATTACTGCCCGAGCTCCAGGAGATGATCGGCTGAGTATCTCGACAGAAACTGCCGCGCCCGAGCGGTAAGTTTTAACCGCCCGAGCGCCGAACAAGCGCCCGGGCGGAAATTCATGACCGCCCGAGCGCGAGACGTGTTGCTTGAAGAATCATGCCACGTTTCTATACATGCATGGGATATATATAACAAGCTTCTCTCCTCAACCTTCAGAAGAAAGAAGAAACGAGAATTCTGAAAAAGCTTCCAATTCTTTCGAAGCTTATAATTGTGATTTTATGGGGTCCGTTCGTTTAATTTGAAATCTGAGTATAGTACCGTGTTCCTAGCGACGACAGCTACAACAGGACATAAATGTTATTAAGTTTTGATATGATTTGAAATTATGATACTGCCAGAATCAGATATGATCCATATATGTTGTTCTTGCGATATCAGGCATTGTATAATCGAAATCGGATCGAAGAACAGACTGTTTATGCAATTGTTATGAATTTTTTCATAGTTTATTTGATTGTGATTAGACTGATTTGATATCAGAATTATTTGTTATTGATTATGAGATGTTGGGATAGATATTTGATTAATACTGTATCGCTGGGTATATTGATATTATTCAGACTTGGATCAGATGAGTGTTGATTCGTATATACTGATATTGTATTGCCGGTATTGCGAGACTGTACAGAATTGAGATTATGATTCTTATTGATAGCGATTATGAGTTGTATTATTATATCTGTGATGTTGAGATTGACGGGTTATCAAGATTGTATTGTTATGCCATCGAGACATCAGTAGATTGACTTTGATCAGATTCAGTATTGATTTCGATTGTATCGTTATATCGTTGACATTGATCAGATTATGTCTTAATTTGCGTATTGATCAGAATAGGCTTTGAATTGAGCTGTATATTGACACAGTCGATTCGATATTGTCATTTCATATTGAATATGGATAGATTTGACTTCGAGACTTCGACTTTGTCAGACCGAGAAGAGAAAGGTATAAATAAATGTTGATTCGGGATTGCACAACTCGAGTAGATTTGACTTGAGTTTCCCAAAATCACATACTGGATGATTATTGCATTTGATATTTGCAATGCTTGATATTGATATGCTTACTCTATTGAATTGTAGCCAAGCATGAGTTAGAATTGGGCAGATCCACCTAGTCTTTCGTAGAACCGCCATGGCAGAACCGCCAAGTCACTAGACTTTTGGATATACATTGATAGACTGAGGAGAAGACCGACTCCAATTGCAGATCTTCAATATACAGCCAAAGTCTGGGACTAAGAACGTACCACCATCTAGTTGTGGTAAAGTAGATGGGAGAACGCTGCGTTCTTATTCAGATCGGGATCGCTAGATTAGGATGAGTCGAGTCAGAGTCTAGGAGTCACAGAGTGTGATTCAGAGTTGTATTGATACATGTTGTTCAGATTTAATACTTGTTATTAATATGTGTTTCATGCTTTTATATGACTGCATGTTTACATTGTTTATACTGGGATATATAATCTCACCGGAGTTATCCGGCTGTTGTCGTGTTTGTATGTGTGCATCGCAACAGGTGGGACAGGATCAGGGTCGAGGAAATGAAGATAGATCGTGACTAGAGTGGAGACTACGGACTTGGATTAGAGATAGGGTTGTACACTTGACATTTAGTTGTTAAACCTTAGTTGAATGATTGTATATATATAGTACAAGATTTGTACTTTAATACTGATATGTATATTAGATTGAATCCCATTACATTCCGCATGTTAAAAAAAAAAATTTAGACCCAGATTATTTACATTGATCCAATTATCCCAATAACGATTAAGAAGATGATTAGCGTCCGGGTCCCCACATTACAGTTCACGCACCGCAGGTGCGCTAACTCTTCCACCACGGGTGCGCTAGGTAGTCTGTACCACTTCCGAAAATCCGAAGAAAACGACCGCCGGTTCGCTGCATAATGGACCGCGGGTGCGATAGACCTACTGCCCAAACACCGCGGGTGCGGTAGCTTTCCTGGCGCGGGTGCACTGTCTCCTGAAGCCAATATACTTAGCAATTAAAATCGAATCGCAACGTCACCTCTCCTCATAATTTGGCAACACTCTCAACATGAAAGTTGCACCTCTATGTCTTATCTAATCACCGATTGGCCTCATACCAATTGGCTCAACATACAAATTATCATGAATTTAATCGTAACGATGCTACCATATAACTACACATCCACTAAAATCAACAATCCTATAAATCATAAATCGGAATTCTTAGCATCGAAACTGTGCTTAAACTTGACCAAATAGTCCATAAACATAAGAAATCTTAAACCGTACCGTTCATCAAGCTTGGATATTACACTGAGAGCAGCTATAACTGTTGGCGTTGAAGGTTCTCCTTCTCTTGTCTGCATTTCGAATTCATAGGTCTTAAGATATGCAAACAAATCATGCAGTTCTACCTTGTTTAAGTCTTTCGATTCTCTCATAGCCATCATCTTAACATCCAATTATTTGGGAAGACCTCGAAGAACTTTCAGCGTAATTTCTTTTTTGAATGCACTTTCCCAAGTGCATTTATTTCATTGATGATGATGCTGATCATTCATCATATTCAGTCATTGACTCTCCTGTCTTCATATTGATGTTGTCAAATTTTTCACTGCGATTGAGAGTTTTTTCTCTTTCGTTTGCTCATTTTCTTCGCATAGTATAAACTTTTTCTAAATTTCTTTGATGTTCTGCACATCTTGATCTTACTGAAAGTATTCTTTTCCAATGTCTTGTAAAGAATGTCCTTTGCTATGTATTCAGAGTTTTCTTTCCTCTTATCTCCAGTTGTCCATTCTTCTCTAGGATTTTGAATGCAATGGGCTGCTCCACCAGTTATTGCAACAGCTGTATTTGGTTTTAATATTTTCACTGGTCTGTCAATTATGACATACCACATATCATCTTGTGCAGTAAAGTGAACTTGCATTCTGATCTTCCAGTAGTCGAACTCTTCTCTTGAGAACATGGGTATTTTATGGAAAGACAGCATAGTGAACAGATGTATTGATAGAAGGTATTCAGAAACAAGATTGAAAACTGCTCTAATACCACTTTTTAGGATCGAATGTACAAGTGAAAGTGTTTATATGGAGAGGGGAGGGTTTGAATAAATACTTCAAGTTTTTCAAATCTTTTTCGATGAGGTGAATTAGTTTAGTGATAAATTGAATTTAAAAATCTTGTTGTCGATGTCAATCTGTTAACTAATCTTGTGCGAAATTAAACTAACTGACAAATTGAATACTCAAAATAATTAAAACAGAGAACACAGAGATTTTACAGATGTTCAAAGAGTTCAAATGCTCTTACGTCACCCCTTCTATCACAAGGATATGATTTTACTAAAAGACTTTGATTAATTTTAGAAAATGTAATAACTCACTTCAGTTTGGTCTTAAACACTGCCAAACTGAAACTCTTAGTATCTTTACAACTTTATCAGTAAAGTACTTATATTCTTTTCTTAACACAACTGATCGCAAAAGATTGAATACAATAAAGAGATGTGCTAGTACTTTTGCTCGAAAGATAGCCTGAAAGCTATGAATGTTTGTGATAAGTGTGAGCTTTTTTATAACTGATCTTTGAAAGCTTTAACTCAAAAATTTACTCAGAATGAATGTGGCAAATCTTTTTCTCAGCTGAATTCCTCGGATATTTAAAGGCTTTCCTTCTAATGGTAGTATTGATTGCATTTGAATGATATAAACATTCTTCTGACAATAGTACACTAATGGTAGTATTGATTGCATTTGAATGATTTAAACCACTAAATTTTCTTGTTATTTCTGATTGTATAAACATTCTGACAATAGTACTGTAGCGTTCTGATATGCGGCGCTCCCATTATAGTTTATAGTCTGCTATGTACAAATTGTCGGTTTTGAATATTTCAGCTGATGACGTGTTCAACTGATTATAAGTTGAGTATATAGCCGATTAGGTGTGCTGAGTATAACTGAGCTCTCATAACTGATAGTTCAATTGTCTTCACATACATTCAGTTGGCTTTGATCAGTTCGTTTGCGTTTGATTATTTAAAACATTAAATAAGTTCGAACAACTTCAGTTTGAGTAGCTTCAGTTAAACTGATCAGTTCTACATCTTCATCATTTAATTGTCAAACTCCGAAATTTGATTTAACAACAATTCTATTTTCATTCACAT
>NW_027459844.1:0-65545 GCF_025594145.1 Primulina tabacum | reverse complement strand
ATGGCCTCTGATAAGATGTCTGCTCGGATAGAATCACTGCTAGGAACCCATATCCTATCTCGGTATCTCACAATACCGTCGCTGACTGAATACAAAACACTGCCCTTGGCTTCATCTCTCTTCTTCCACTGTGCCAACTGCTCATCTGCTGCCTGACCGCTGCGAATACGGTCAAAAGAGGGATGGGTCAAGGTAGATAAACGAGGAACTCTACCTCGGGTAAGTCTCAAGATCAAACCTCTGCATCTCAATCTGAAGAGGTTTCTGCATCGTCAAATGAGCCATCACTGCGACTTTCCTGCTCAAAGCATCCGCAACTACATTAGCTTTACCCGGGTGGTAGCTAATGTCACAATCGTAGTCTTTCACAAGCTCCAACCAACGCCTCTGACGCATGTTCAGCTCCTTCTGCGTAAAGAAATACTTGAGGCTCTTATGGTCGGTAAAGATCTGCACTTCTCCCATACAGATAGTGCCTCCAAATCTTCAAAGCAAAAACTACGGCCGCTAACTCCAGATCATGGGTAGGGTAATTCTTCTCGTGGATTTTCAGCTGTCGAGAAGCATACGCTATCACTCTCCCATGCTGCATCAAAACTGCACCTAAACCAAGCTTCGAAGCATCGGTATAAAGGACAAACTCGCCGGATCCTGACGGTACAGCCAAAACGGGTGCTGAGATAAGAGCTTGCTTCAAAGTATCGAAGCTCTTCTGACACTCCTCGCTCCACACAAACTTCACATTTTTCTTGTCAGTGCTGTGAGTGGAACGGCAATGGATGAGAATCCCTGGATGAATTTCTGTAATATCCTGCTAGCCCAAGGAAACTGCGGATCTCGGATGCATTCTGAGGCACAACCCAATCTCTGACTGCTACAACTTTCGGGGTCTACCTCAATGCCACTGCTAGAAACAATGTGGCCCAAGAACGCCACCTTCTCTAACCAGAATTCGCACTTACTGAACTTTGCGAATATTTATGTTTCTGCAATGTCTGCAACACTGTGGTCAGATGCCTGCTGTGCTCCTCCCGATTCTTGGAGTAGACGAGAATGTCATCTATGAACACTATCACAAACTGGTCGAGGTACGGCTGAAATACGCGATTCATAGATCCATGAAGATCGCTGGCGCATTCGTCAGACCGAACGGCATCACTAGGAACTCGTAGTGACCATAACGAGTCCTGAAAGCTGTCTTCGAACATCAGCATCTCTCACCCTCAACTGGTGATAACCGGAACGCAGATCTATCTTGGAGAAAATCGAAGCTCCCTGCAACTGGTCAAACAGATCCTCAATCCTCGGCAGTGGGTATTTATTCTTCACTGTAACCCTGTTCAACTCCCGGTAGTCAATGCAAAGCCTCATCGAGCCATCCTTCTTTTTCACGAATAAGAGCGCGCCCCATGGAGAAAAGCTCGGGCGAATGAACTCCTTGTCGAGAAGTTCCTGGATCTGCTTCTTAAGCTCTGCCATCTCTGTCGGTGCTAGTCGGTACGGCGCTTTGGATATCGGAGCCGTACCTGGCATAAGCTCAATGGAAAACTCCACCTCTCTCTCGGTGGCATACCAGAGACGTCTTCGGGAAAAACGTCTAAGAAATCTCTGACAATCGGAACATCTGAGGCTGACTGGCTGGGTTCCTCGGGGACAGATAAAAAGGTTGCTAGAAATGCCCGACACCCTCTATGCATGAGCTTCCTAGCCTGAACATAAGGAATAATGCGCGGTAAAGGAAAGTACCTGTCCGGCTCAAATAAGAACTGCTCCATTCCAGGCGGTCGGACAAGAACGGATCTCCGCTGGAAGTCTATCAACACTCTGTTCCTCAATAGCCAGTCCATCCCTAGGATGATGTCAAATTCCGGCATCGGTAGCACAATCAGATCCGCATAAACAAGATTACCGTGCAGCTCAAGGTCTATATCTCGGATAACATTGGTAGCTGCCATCTCCTCGCCTGACGGCAACACTACTGAAAAGGCTGTATCTAGCCCAATGGTCTGGATCTTGAGAAAGTTTGCAAAGACCTCCGAAATAAACGAGTGAGTGGCCCCTGAATCTATCAAGGCCTTGGTAGCGGAACCAGATATAAAAATTCTCCCTGAAAGAGCGGAGCTCTAAGTTGAATCCCACTACAAGATCTAAACTTATAGACATGCAAAGGTCTAGGTTCCTCTAGCTTAATTTCCCGAAATAAATCTGAGTAGAGCATGCAATCCTATAACAGTTCTAAGTTCAAAATCTAAATCCCGATTCCCAAAATGGAAATTCGAAAATAACTTAAAGTTTAAAGGTACCTGTCAACAACATAGTCTCCGGGTTGGTTTCCGCGGCATGGAGAGCAAAAACTCTGCCTTGGGTAGGCAGATTCCTCTGAGGGCACTGCAGCAACATGTGGTCTGGACTGCCACACTTAAAACACTTTCCTGAGCCAGCCATACATGCTCCAGGATGGCGACGTGAGCACCTGGGACAGACTGGGTGCTCCTGAGTCCTCGGGGCTGGGCGTCCCCGCTGCTGCTGCTGGCCTGTTCCTGGGCGGTCCATGAAAAGGCCTCTTATTCTGCTGCTGATGCTGATGAGGAGGAGGGCGGTGCGGTGCCTGGACTGGGCGCTTGCCCTGGCGATCCCTCTCGATATCCCGCAGATCCTGCTCTGCGGCTAAGGCCTTGGAGACGGCAACCTCATAAGTAGCAGGGTCAGATACCCTAACATCCCGGCGCAAGATCGGCCGTAAACCCACCAGGAAGTGCATCAGCTTGGCTCTGGCATCATTCGCTATCAGGGGCACAAAGTGACAGCCCCTCTCGAACTTACGGATAAACTCCGTAACCGACATATCCCCCTGTCTCAGGCTCATGAACTCGGTGGTCAGCCTGGTGCGAACCTCCTCAGCAAAATACTTGGAGTAGAAAACCTCCGTAAAGCGGGTCCAAGAAAGTGTAGCCAATGTCAGGGCTACCGAAGCTCCTTCCCACCATAAGCGGGCGTCTCCAGTGAACAGTAGGTGGCACATCGGACTCGGTCTGCGTCCCCCAGCTCCATAAAATCGAAGATAACCTCGAGGGATTTGATCCATCCCTCGGCAACCATGGGGTCAGATGCCCCAGAGAATTCCTTCGGGCGCATCTTCATGAATCGCTCATACACAGCCTCGGGCCCTGTCGGCCTGGCTGCGGCTGCGGCTACGGCTGCGGCATTGCCCCCCGCAAACTGTGCGAAGAACTGTGCCATCCCAGCTAACATCTGGGCACTCATGTCCGGTGGGGCGGTGGAGGAGGTGGTAGGTCTCCCTCGGTCTACGCTCCTCCCTGTCTCTCGGCGAGGCTCCTCCTCTCTGTTGCGCTCTAAAATGCGTCTAGGGGGCATACTGTTCCAACATAACCCATACGTAACTAACATGCATAATTCCATAATTTATTTTAAATGAACTCTGAAATACTGAAAATCTGGAAGCATGCTGACAAATAATTCATGCTTTAACTAAATGCTGAACAAAATGCTGAACTGAAAAACTTACAGACCAAAGGCGTGGCTTCGTGAGCTTCTCGCGGTCAGTAGTAGTGAAACCCTATACAGAACCACCGCTCTGATACCAACTGTGAAGGCCTAAAACTCCTTTCTTGAAAATTTGCGGAAAATTAAAAATTTTCTTTTTAAAAGAACTTAAATGGCCTCATTCATAAAATCACTGGTGAATCAAGTTCAATTTCAAAATATGCAGCGGAAGAAAAAAAGTTTTGCCAACAACGATTTAAAAATATCCAACGACTGATAAAATTGTTTGGGAAAAAATAACAACTGCTGCTGAGGTCCTCGGGTGCCACTACTGCCGACCCAAGCTGGCTCACTGGTCCCCGCCCTCGGCCCTGGCCTCATCAGTACCTACAACAATCAAGTCTAGTGAGCCTAAAGACTCAGCATGCATAATCGCAGGTAACGAGTAAAAATCTGAATTTAAAATATGCATGAGTTAACATATCCTGTCCTGAGGCATACTGAAAATAATCTGTACTGAGCAATTATAATACGTGCATAACTGAACTGGAAATCACTGTAAAAATATTTGCTCCTTGGAGCCTGTACTGAAATATCTGGTAAAATTTTCTGTTGAGATTATGTTTTACGCCTGTGGCCACTGCACTAAGCTGAACTGATCGGTAACTGGCTACCGGGGAGGCTGAAACTGAACTGAGCTGGCCGGTCACTGGCGACCGGGTGGTACCATACTGAACTGATCGGTCACTGGCGACCGTATAAAATAACACTCCCACATAGTGAATGAACCACAAGCCATATCGCATAAATCTCAAAAATAATCATTTTCTATTTAATGCACGTAAAATAATTAACTGGCGTAATGAAAATTCCTGTAATTTTACCAACTGGATTGGATTGGATCGTTCCCAGGCTCGCTGCAACCTAACTGTGCCATGAAAAATATGCAATAGCTTAAACTTGACCAACTATGCAATTTACGTTCAAAAGATGCGACTATGACGCCTAATGACTTCGCATTTAATCATGACTCCGAGCCAACCTGAACCGACACTGAACCGACGTATAGTCATGATTAAAATACGCTGAAAAATCATAAAATAATGTTCCTAAAATGATAGGGTCGAAATCTAGGTGGAATGGAGGCCAAAACACGAAACGCTCTTTCGAGAGTCAATTTGGCACATTGCACCGTAAATTCTCGTACGACCTCAAAAATGATCCAAATGACAAACGGTCAAAACATGACCTTCCTAACTCAATGAGGCACTGTCCAGTCCAAGGCCATGGGCTAAAAGCCAACCAAGAACTCAACGAGCTTCTGACACAGCAACTTGCTGTAATTTCCAGCAGCTGCGCACTACAAGACTTGCGTTGGTTTCGAGACTATCGGCCATTAGGGGCGTGAACCACCGACCAGAGACTCTTACCAACATCCCAAGGAATGATTTGAACCATGGCTAAGGGCCCTAGGCCAGCCACAATCCGCATCACACCAAACTCAACCGAAGGGTCCAACCGAGAGCAACGTGCATGCGTGTGTAGTGTTTATGCTATGATCGATGTCTTGCGTCGTTCCAGTGGCCATTTGATTGACCATGGCACGATCTAGACATCTAGGAGCATGATATGAACCGTGGCTAAGGGCCATAGGCCAACCAAGATCCATACCAAGCAAAAAGAACGAAACCATATGCTGAAAAATGGAAGGCCGAATGGGGAAAGGGGCTGTTTGTTGATTATTAAAAACCGATGACCATGGACCAAGCCACCAAAAGGGCAACTTAGTCACGTCTTAGACATGCTAGGGAAGTGATCCAACCATGGCTATAGGCCCTTGGGGCAGCCAAGATCAGATCCTTCCTCCATGACAAAAACTGAATTTTCGAACACATTTCTGCACCTATGGGGTTGCTGTCATTCTGAATTTCCAGCAAGCATGGGGCTGGTTTGAATGGACCAACATGGTCCTAATGCATCCTACTACATGTATACAAGCCGCCTTGGGAGCCTGGAGTCGATCCAATACCTGAAACTCACAAACAAAAGAAACGTGAAGCTTGCCAAGGAAATCGAAAATTCTGCATGTGTTTCAAAATGTTTTGACATGGATCTCGATTTTTGCTTGAATAAACATGATCATGTACTGAAAAATAAATGATAATATGACTTGATTGAGGTTTGAAAGAAATCTAGACATGCCTGGTTTCGTTTCGAAAGAAAACGAACGAAACAACGACGACGCGGCACGGAGGAGGTGGAGCGCTTCTCTTTCTACCTTCTTGCTCTCGATTTTCTCTCTTCTTTTGCTAGGTACTCACGATTTTTCTACTGAAATGAGTGTGAATCACTCTGAATTTCGAAAGGAGAGGGGGGGAAAATGGTTATGAGGGTGAGGAGAAGGGTGCACAATATAAGGAAGATCAAGACCAAGTCCACTCCCCTTTGAATTTGAATTTTGAATTGATATCAAATGAGTTGGTGGATGCTTCTAGGGGTAGTGGCCGAAATTTGCTTATTCTAGTCTAGGATATGTCCAATTAATTAAATTGTGCTCCCAAAAATCCTAGAATTATCCTACTAATTACATGCAAAGAATTGGTCAAAGTTGATGAGTTGGAAAATGAATCTTCTAGCACTAAGGGTGGCCGAAAAATGCATGATAAAATAAAGGGAAATGTTGATTATCTAGTCAACTAATAATCCTTGAAAGCCTTACTAATCCTTTAAATAATTTAGTGAGCTAACCCCTTAATTTAATAACTTAAATGAGTTCATTTCTTAATCACCTCAAATAATTAAATTAAATCCTCAAACCTCCCTTTCTAACTTAAATGAACTTGGTTGCTAGCTAAATTAACTTCTGGAAATATTTCTCGAATCTTAAATTCTATCTCAAAACTCCAACTCCGGTCCGGCCTCACTGAAATAACTGAAATGCTAAAAATCAAACTACTGAACTGAAATAATAAATAATTAACTTCAAACAAATGCATTTAAAATAATCATGCAATGAAGTCAATTAAATTTAAAAATCTAGAATTATGCATGGCTTATACGTCTACTGATTACGGTTCTACATACAGGTTTTGCCGCTCCAAGTTTTGGTGGCTTTGGTTGCCCCCGCTTCTTCACTTGCCATTGGGGCTTTTGCTGCACTTGAGCTCTAGGAGGTCCCATAAATTGCTTTTTAGTTGGCTGAGAGTTCTGGGTGCTGCTGCCCCTTGCGCTGCATCTCAAAGTCATATCTTTCAGGGCTTGCTCAGCTTTGAATGCACAAGCAGTCTCAGCTGCATAATCATCCGATTGCATCATCACCACATCATGGTGTAAGGTAGGTCGAATGCCATCCATAAGTGCCATAATTTCTCAGCAACACCTCTAGCTATAAGGGAATCAAAGTGACAATCTATATCAAATCTCCTAACAAATTCAGCCACAGTCGTGCTCCTTGACGGAGAGTCATAAATTCCGTCCTCATGCGCCCTCGGATGTTAACAGTAAAATATTTTCATAAAATGTAATACTCGTGACTAAAATGCATAATTAGTGCGGAAGCTTTAAAATATAATTTGGAGAAAAGGTTTAATTGTAAAAAACATTTGGGCAGCATCTCCCCACAAATAGGACATGCCATCTGTCTCATGCACACACATAAAATACATTGAAAAGATTTTCATTTTCATCAGATAACATTTAATTTAATATAGTATCTACACATTTCTAATTCAAATACCAAAACAAGGTTTTCAATGTTTCCCAAAATAACCAAAAGCTTAACATATCAAAATAGCATCCAACCACTATCTCCAAAGTTTGGCATATTTCCTTCTCTCGCTTCGACTACTCAAGGATGATCAGTATTTTTACCTGTGCCTGCATCACATGAACATAACTGGAATGAGTATAAAGCTCAGCAAATGGAATCAATACCAACAAGATAAATATATATATAATTTTATTGTAAAACATAAAATTAATAGCCTCAATTTCATTTTTTTGAAAACATTATCCATCTCATTTCATAAACGTCGAATCATCATTAATATCATCCGTCAAGAATCATAATACAACAATACATTGGGATGATATTCATTTCATTGATTAACTGAAGAATTGACAGTTCTTATAAGATAGTTCATTCATTGCTAACCCTCTTCGTAAAAACGAATTTTATAGGAGGGACATGTACCTCTGCATAAAATACATCTTATAAGAGAGCGCATGTTTTCATCGTTAATTGGCCAATTACGTTGCGGATTTAAAATTGCCAGAGGCAACACCGCTACTATCACTATCAATTCAATCATTCAATGATATAAAACTTAATTCAAGCATTTTATCGAACATATTTGAGGCATCGTATATAGTTTAACTCCCTTCATTCAAAAATGCATATAATTGCACTACCATATACATATTTACATATATATCATGAATGAAATTTGAAAGGAGTTAACGTCATAAAATCATCAAAACACATACATATAGATCATGTGATGCATTTAAGAAATAATTCCACTTACAACACTTGAAGCACTTGGTTTCCTAATCCTTGACGGTAATCCTACAAAATAAACTCAATATAACCATCGACACCAAATAATAACCTTAAATTACCATTAAATCCAATACATCAATCACAACTACAATCCTCCATCTTCACCATCTACAACAACTCAAGAAAAGAAGAAAACCACTTACCTTTGCTCTTTTCCCTTGAAAGATGAAGATCCAACTCCGGATTGAAGATTAATTTCTTGATTGAATGAGAGAAGAAGAAGATGATGAAGAACCCTAGCTAAGAATCGATGGAGAAGAGAGAAGGAAGAGAAGGGAAATGAGAAAAATTGAAGTCTCAACCGATTTTATACCTTAAATAACCCAAAACACGCTTTTTCTACTGTACTGGGCGCTGGGCGGTCAAGTTTTATCGCCCTAGCGCGGAGCCTACTGTTGAAACCCAAAATTCAGATCCAGGCGCGCTGGGGCGGTCAAACATTACCGCCCTAGCGCGGAACGTTCTGTCCCACGCGCGCTCTGCGCACAGCTTCTCCAAAAATTGCTCCAGAAATGCCTCTTTCCCTCATAATTTGAAAAAGTGGTAAACATGAAAGTTGTAGCTCTATGTTTGGCTTGCATCTCCAATTAGCCTCATGTAACTGGAAGAACGACGATACACACGAAACACTTCGGGGCGCTTTTGGCTAGTCTTCCACAATGATTTGAACAAAGCTCAAAGCATGAAAGTTATAGACTTATGTCTTATTTTTAATGAAAGTGGCCTCACATCATTTGGATCACAATACAAAACATTATGCTAAAAATGTAAGGCCCGAGATTATGATTATCGTAATATGAAATGATTTGTTGATAATTGAGATGTGAATATAGACGGAACAGATCAATCCGAGAAAGACGGAAGATGACTTAATTATGTGCGAGGAAGAGCCTCGCGCATATGCGTGACCCCGTCGAGCGCATATGCGCGAGGGAGGCAGAGGACCTCGCGCACATACGCGACTAGGAATCGCGCTGTGCGTGAGGGTACCCGAGATTTGTGAAGAAATCCTCGCGCATATGCGCCGAGCGGGGCGCGCATATGCGCCGAGAGGGGCGCGCATATGCGCGAGGTGCTGTGCATAATACGCGCCGAAACATAGTGTCTCGCGCATATGCGCCGAGTAGTGTCGCGCATATGCGCGAGAAATGCTGCCTTTAGAATGAGCCACCCGTCCTATGCATGCAATGATATATATGTATGTTACATTTCTCAGAATTCAGAAACAAGGAATCGCGAAAAGCTTCAGAGAATATCGTGAAAATACTTACGTTTTCTTTTAGAAATTTGAAGTTGTGAAAGATCCGTCCGTCAGATTTTCAATCCGACTTCAGTACCGTGTTTCTATCGACGAGATCTTCACTTGACGTAAGTTTTACTACGTTTTGAAATGATTTGAAATTATGATACTGCCAGAATCAGATATGATCCATATATGTTGTTCTTTCGATATCAGACATTGTATAATCGAAACCGGATCGAAGAACAGACTGTTTATGTAATTGTTATGAATTTTCAGAGTTGATTTGATTGTGATTAGACCGATTTGATATCAGAATTGTGTTGTTATCGATAATGAGATGTTGGGATTGATATCTGATTGATACTGTATCGCTGGTTATATTGATATTATTCAGATTTGGATCAGATGAGTTGTTGATTCGTATATACTGATATTGTATTGCAGGTATTGCGAGCTTGTACAGATGTGAATTATGATCTGTTTTTGTTAAGATTATGGGTTGTACTGATATTGATTATGATCGTGTTATTATATCTGTGATGTTGAGATTGACGGGAGTATCGAGATTGTATTGTTATGCCGTCGAAACATCAGAAGATTGACATTGATCAGATTATGTCGTGATTTGAGTATTGATCAGAACAGGTCTTGAATTGAGTTGTACATTGATACCCTATATTTGTTTTTGTCATTACCAGATTGAATATGGACAGAGTGGAATTCAAGACTTCGACTTCGTCAGACCGAGAAGAGAAAGGTATAAGTCAATGTCGAACCGGGAGAATGACTCGAGTGTGAAATACTTGAGTTTCCCTAAACCACAGACTTATTGTTATGGTGTGCATTGATTTAGATTGATTGCTTGTTCTATTTATTTATAGAAAGCATGTATTAGACGATTGGTCTTGTGACAGATGGGCCTGATGATTATGGAATCATCACGGACCCATTGCACATTGTCACCGAATAATGATTGGCGGAGGTTGCCAAGTCTGTGACGGATAGGTCAAGACACCGGATGTTTGATTATATCGATATTGAATAGAATCGGAGTTTCTTCTATTACTGAAATTCGATATCGGAATGCCAACATCTGGAAACCGGGATCCTTAGACTAGGAATGAGTCTAGTCTGATATATGGAGTCATGAGTTGATGTACAGATTTATATTGACTATGTTTTCAGATTTGATACATATAACTGATATGTTTCATGCTTTATATTGAGTATAGACTGCATGTATCGTTGATTTATACCTGGAATATAATTCTCACCGAGTTATCCGGCTGTTGTCTTGTTTGTATGTGTGCATGACAACAGGTGGGGCAGCACCAGGGTCAAGATGAGGACGAGAGGACTAGTTTAGCGTGGAGATTCGGACCCAGAAGTAGATCTGTTTCATTACCTGACATGTAGTGAATAAACAATAGTCGTTATGATTTACTTTTGTACAGAACTTGTACTTAGATCTGGATACTGATCTTGTAAATGAAATAAGATTTATTTCCTATGTTTCCGCCTTTGTATTTTAAAAAAAAAATTAGACCCTGTCTATTTAATTGATCTTATTATTCCCTAAGATGATTAAGAATTTAATTAGCGTCCGGGTCCCCTAGCAGGTGGTATCAGAGCTATAGATCCTTTAGATTGAGATAGGAGCAGGTGAGCGGGGTAGATTGAGTTTTCTTCCTTGCTTTTACATGCTAGAAGTCTATTATGTTCTACTTCTTTATAATGTTTATCTGACTTGATTTGGAAACATGTGTTATGAGAATGAATCAGAACCGATTCTTGATCAGAAGTAAGATGATCGGAGGAGGACTGAAACAGATTTGTTGTATTTTGTTGCTAACCCTTTTGGTAATCAGATATGCCTCTCGAAGAATACCAGAACAGGGTAGTACTTCAAATCCTCCAATGGATGTGACAGCACACCAATGGAAACATTGCTGAAGAGATTTCAGTCGTTCCATCCGCCGATTCTGAAGGGGATTGAGACGTGTTATGATTGTGAGAGGTTGCTGAATGTTATTGAAGTGCTGTTTGATTCACTTGATTACCCAGATGAACGCCGAGTTAGATTGATTGGGCACCAGTTACACGAGGTCGCAAAGAGTTGGTGGATCGCAACCAAATAAGCATTAGAACAACATGGTACCGTGATTACGTGGAAAATCTTTAAAGCTGAGTTTCATAAAAGATTTCTCCCAGTATCGTACCGACAAGATAAGAGTACAGAATTTGCCAACTTGAAACAGGGCCAGCTGAATATTGAAGAATATGTAGCAAAATTCTCTACTCTACTACGTTTTGCTCCTCAGGTGGCTGGGAATGATAAAGCTGTAGTTGATCAGTTCATCAGCGGATTGAATCCTGAAATATCTGCATTGGTAAATGTGGAATGACCCCATTATTTTGCTGATGCCTTGAACAGGGTAAATGGAGCTGAGGCAAGTTTGATTCAACAGCGAGGAATGTCGTATGTTGCTCAACACAGAACCGACAACCTCCAGCTCAATTTCTGCCATCTCTGTCTAGATTGGATAGTGGCAATACTAGTGGTGGAAAGAAAGATTTCCTGAAAGCTCACAAGAAACAGTTTAAGAAGTTAGGAAGTGGTTCTAGCCAAAGTTATACGGGGTGTATTGCAGAACTTGCGGAGGGAGACATCCCACAGAGCAATGCCAAGGAGTATTTGGTAGTTGCCACGTCTGTCGTCAGCCAGGACATTTTTCTAGAGTATGTTCACAGATAGGTTCCCGAAGATCTCAGGGAGCAGAAACATCTGGATCAGTGGCACCGCCTGATAGACAATCACCGGATGTTCGCTCCTTCCACCCATCGACGACTCCTCAATCACAACCAAGGCCAGGACACACTTGACGAGGTAGTGGCAGGTAATTGTTTCCTATATGGTTATTTTGCATATGTATTGATAGATCTAATGCATTTCATACGATTATTTTGAATGAATTGCATTGATATATGCGTTGTTTATTGAGTTATCATCTGCTGTATTATGATCTCTTGTCTGTTGGGGAGAGTTTTGTATCAGTGACATCTGTTAGATCTTGTATGCTACAGTGTGACAGATATGAGATTGAGTTAGATTATATTGAACTTGGGTTGTCCGATTCAATTTTATTATCGTATTGATATGTTGACAAAGTACAAAGCTACCGTTGATTTTTTCCAGAAGATTTAAAGATTCAGATGGATATGATAATGAACGGAAATTACGGCAAGGATTCTAGATTTAGAATTCCTTGGATATGAACGATGTTGAGGACTCGATTATTACAGAAAGAACAGAGAGATTCCTTATGTTTTCAGTTGATTTACCGAAATCGAGCCTATCATTGGCGGATTTGCCAGTGGTAATGAATTTGCTGATGTTTTTTCAGATGGGATTTCAGAATTGCTTCCAGTCAGAGAGATAGATTCCAGCATTGAATGAATGCCAGGTACAGTTCTTATTTTGGAACTTCGTACAGAATGACACTGATTGAATTGAAAGACTTGAAAGACCAGTTAGAAGATTTCTAGCCGAGTAGTTACATTTTGATTGGGTGTTTCTATTTGGGATGCTCCACTATGTTTGTGGTTGATGAACCCTGTCTTCAGAAGTATTCTGATGTTTTAGGCTCATTGTCTATGATATTTTATCTATGATATCCTGAGTATTTGAAGCATTATGCTGATCAGATCGAACATTTCAAAATTTATTTGAACATTCTGAGAATTGAAATGTTGTATACAGACACTGTTGAGATGTGAAATCTTGGCCAGGTAGATTGTATTCGGACATGTTAGTGAAAGGATCGATTTTAGGTGCCCGAATGCGCAACGGAAGGTTTCAAATTTGTTTTTCAAGATGAAAAATTCGAACACCTCATACTAGATGTGTAGCAAATACAAAACACATTTGCCATACATTGAGTGCTAAGAATTATACCTATCACCTCTTGAGGTTGATGATGGCTCTAACCAAGTTGTAAAAACTTGGCTCTTCAAAGGCAAGATAATCAACAAGCTTCCTTCCTTCAAAATTAGGCCACACACCAACTAGTAGATCCCCTCATATTTTGCACTAAAAAATAGGAGGATTTTCTTTGAGAAGTGATTTCTTTCCTCAACTCTTGAAGAAGAAAAAATGAGAGAAAAATTGAGAGAATGGATCCCAAAATTTCGGCCATTTCATTGTCTAGAATGAGGGAGGGATGACTTGTCTTGGTTGTGGGAAAAGCTAAAACACTTTTAGCATGCCAAGCTTTGGAGATACAAAAAGTTGTCTCCCACCTTTCACCTCCCATGCATGCAAATCTTATTTGTTTTTAACAATTAAAAACCAATGGACTTAATTTTAATTATCTCAAACAAATTTGAGACTAATTAAACATTACTTGAATTTACTCAGCCCATAGTTGAATAATTATTTTACTATTGCTCTACAAGACTCAATATGATTAATTAATCAACACTTGAATTAATTTAATATTATTTGGACTCTACTAGGCCCACTAGTGTTTAATTAATTCAACACTTGAATTAATTTAATTTAGTCCATAATAATGTTTATGAAAATCACAATTTTCAAATACATTATTTATTGGCCAACTTTTATTTAGGAATACTTCCACAAATTAAAAGTTACATTTCTCTCATAGAAGTCATACTTCTATTTTTCTTACACTTATAAACTCATTTATAAGCCGTTCAACACATTGAACTATTTTAACTTCTCAACGGGATCTAGAAAGCTAGTACTTGTGTGGCCCTCAATGGTTCATTGATACAACTAGCCGTGGGTTCACATCTCTATGTGATTCGGACTAAACATGTCCTTATATGAGCATACCCCAATTGCTCCATTCTTTCTTATCAACTCCTTGATAACAAGAACGTCAGAACTCAAGTCTGATATTACCCAACCAATCATGTTAAACGCCTAGCAGCATCGCTTACATGATTCCCTAGGTATAAATGATAGTGCTTGCAAGAACCATTCAATTATGGTTAACGTACAGTACGGTCCTTCAACTCATATATCCCGACCGATTCGACAACATTGGTATCGAGAGTTGTCAATGAATCGATTACTATGTGTCATGTTGTAGTTGCATCGATGGTGTAATCTATGAAACCCCTTTCAAAATTACCACCATATTCTGATCAGAGATTTCATACTACATACACATAGGATATCCATACCCGTAGGTAAGCGGTGATCCCGAATACAATGCATCGACTCCTATATGTTTCGACAAAACACCCAACCTTGCCACCTGATGACCCCTTGAGAGTCGGTAAACTTGTCAAAGTGCAATGCTAGCACATAGGTCTCAATGTTGTCCGGTCATAAGGACTAATGGTACAACCATAATAGGACGTTTCCACTCGATAACTGAGAACCACTTGGAAGTCCTTTATGGAGGGTTGTTCAGTGCACTCTACCAGGAGCACCTATCTGCATGCTCGGACATCACAATGTCCCCTACGAATTAAACATGGTACTCACATCGCAGATACTAGTCTCGAACTCGAGCGCCTATATCCTTCTTAGCAGCGGCTGAATCGACTAGGAACTGTTTAGAATATACAGTATTCCAAATAGTTTCATGATACTCATCATATGAGCATCTCATATTCTTTCTACTATTTATAATTCAAGGGCTTTATCTATGCAACTAGGATGGTATTCAGATAAAGATGTGCCAATAATAATTTCAAATATTATTAAAATAAAGATTGTTTATACATAGAGTTTCATTGTGAACACTCGGCCAACACTTGGCTCGACGGGCACCTAATCTAACAATCCCCACTTGCACTAGAGCCAACTACCCATATGCTTCAAACCCATTGATTCGCGATGCATCTCGAATAATGGTCCAGGTAAAGGCTTAGTTAGTGGATCAGCAACATATCTGCGGCAGCCGACTTGTCATCGAGACATCTCCTCTTTCCACAATCTCTCGAGGATGTGGTACTTTCTCAATACATTTGGACTTCTGATGAGACCTTGGCTCCTTTGCTTGAGCTATAGCTCCCGTGTTGTCACAACACCGGACAGGAGCAACTCTATTAGAATGACGTCCAACTCTTGGACGAAATTCTTTATCCAAACAGCCTCCTTTGCTGCATCTGATGCAGCAATATATCGCCTCAGTGGTGGAATCCGCTGTAATGTCTTGCTTGGAATTCTTCCAAGAGACAGCAGCACCATTGAGCATGAATATGAATCTAGAGGTTGACTTCGAGTCATCGATATCACTTGGAAGCTAGAGTCGTATAGCCTTCCAATTTCTGTTCCCCACCCATAGACCAAGAACAACTTATTGGTCCTTCTCAAATACTTGAGGATGTCTTTCACAGCTTCCAATGTGGAAGACCGGGTTCGATTGATACTACTACTACACTTAGTGCGAAAGCCACGTCAGGACGTGCAGATATCATCCCATACAATGATGCTACCAATTCCGGATGCATAAGGAATGCTTGTCATCGCCGCTATCTCTGCATCAGTCTTGGGAGACATAGACTTGGATAGGGACACGCCATGACACATTGGTAGATGTCCTCTCTTGGACTCATCCATCGAGAACCGCTTCACGATGGTATGAATGTAGTGGACTGGTGAGACCAAGCAATCTTTTCGATCTATCTCTATAGATCTGTATTCCCAATACAAAAGATTCTTCACCCAAGTCCTGCATCGAGAACTTACTCGCTAACCATATCTTATTTTGATTGCAACATTCCTACATCATTCCCAATGAGTAGAATGTCATCAACATACAACACCAGAATGTCACAGCACTCCCACTGACCTTCTTATACACAGGGTTCCTCAGGATTCTTAGTAAAACCAAACTCTTTGATTGTACTATCGAATCTAGGTTCCAACTCCTAGATGCCTGCTTTAGACCATAAATAGATCTATGAAGTTTGCATACCATATGCTCACTTCCAAAAGATGTAAAACCCTTCAGGTTGAGACTGTAAATCTCTTCCTTAATATCCCCATTAAGAAAGACTGTCTTGACATCCATCTGCCATATCTCATAGTCTACCATGCAGCTATGGCTAGCATATCCTTATGGACTTGAACATTGCAACTGAAGAAAGGTTTCCTCAAAGTCAATCCTTGTCTTTGATTATATCCTTTTGCCACAATCGCGCCTTGAAGGTCAATACCTTCCCATCCGCCCAAGTTTCCTCTTGTAAATCCATTTACACCCTAGGAACAATTCCCTCAGGTGGATCCACGAGATTCCACACTTCGTTCGAATGCATGGAATTCATCTCAATTCCATTGATTCAAGCCACTGGATGAATCGGCATCAGATAACGCTTCCTTGAAGGTCCTTGGATCACATCATGGTTAGGCTCATCACGGACCTCTTCAAGAAGCAAACCATACCTCATAGGTGGTCTCGGGACTATCTCGGATCTTCTAGGAGCTTGTATCTCCTCTCTTGGCTCTTCGGTGTGGGTTCTATAATTGTGGGTGTCTCGAACATCTTCGAGTTCTATCATCTCCCCTTTCTATCCAATAGAAATTTCTTTCCAAAAAGGTTGCATTCCTAGAACAAACACCTTTGTTTCTTGGGGATGAGAGTAGTATCCAACGAATTCTTTGGATATCCCACAAAGTAACATAAAATGGATCGACTATCCAATTATCTCCCACTACCTGCTTCACATAATCAGGGCACCCCCATATTCTAAGATAAGAATATTTGGAAGGCTTACCCATCCATATCTCATATGGTGTCTGCCTTTGAATGGACATTTAGTGGAATATCTTTCAATTTTAAGTTATATAGATCGTTTTCAAGTTCTCCAGTACCAATTAAACATTCATTCTTGTAAATGTTGCAAACACCTTTGCTAAATAAACAAGAATATCCATCTTTATCTAGATGAAATGAAAACAATGTTTTATCAATTTATGTACAAACAAAAAATCTCATAAATTAACTTAAAACTATTGTTCTACAATAAGTAAACATCTTCAACAGCCTTGGCAGCAACTCTTGCTCCATTGCCACCTCAAGAAGGTCACACCTTCCCTAAGCTTCCTACTTCTTCCCATCACATGTAACTCATTACAGAGATGTGAGCCACAACCGGTATCCAATACCCAAGAAGTAGAGTTAATTGAATGTTTACTTCAATGTAGAACATACCATTTTCAGAACTTTTCTGAGCAAGATATTCTTTGCATTACGCCCAATGTCCAGGCATCTTGCAGTGATGACAAACATCACTAGTCTTGTCAGCCTTAACTGGTGTGGCTTGCCACGACGGGATTCAGAGATTGCCTCAAAAGGACACGTTCTTCTTGGGACGTTGGAAAGAACGCTTCTTTCCCTTCCCATGTGGATCAATCTTCGTACCAGATGAAGAACCCACATAAAGAACCAGCTTCTCTTTCTTGATAGTGGACTCAAAGGTCACAAGCATGTTCACCAACTCCTCAAGGGTCGGCTCCATCTTGTTCATGTTGAAGTTCACCACAAAAGGATCAAATGAGCTAGGCAGCGATAAGAGCAACACGTCGGTGGTCAACTCCGAAAGCAACATCAGATCCATGCAACGAGCTTGTCCACGACCCAATCAACTTCATGCCATGCTCATGGACCGAGGCCCCATCTCGCATGCGCAAAGTGATCAGCTCCTTGACGGTAGCATGCCTAAGAGGCCGTGTTTGCTCACCAAACAGCTCCTTGAGATGCAAATGAATGTCAGCAGCACTCTTTGCATCCTCAAACGCCTCTGCAGCTCATCATTCATAGAAGCCTGCATATAACACCTGGCTTTCAAGTCATGGTCACACCATTCCTTGTAAGTTTGCAATTCCTCAGGAGTGCAGTCAGTCGGAGCCTCAACAGGGGTCGACTCAGTCAGTGTATATGCTATTCTTTCTGAATTCAAGACAATTTTAGGTTTCTTAGCTAATTGAGGGTAGTTAGGTCCAGTTATATGTGTTTGTCGAGTATTGCAGATAGCGGATTGCGAATCGAAGACATTGTCAAAAATTGTACTGAAAAGTATAACAGATAAATGTTAATGACTATTTTAAATATTTAGTAAGATATAAAGTATGGAATTTTAATTATAAATGTTTACTCTTACTGTTTTGACATCTTTCACTACCCTCTAGTGAAAACGGGAAACTCCTTTCCTCAGTAGGTACAAGGTCCAATTAACGAATCATGATCCCGAATAATATCAGCCAATGACAATTCCTAAAGGTAGTTTCCGATTGCATTCCAATGCAACCCTACGTAAACTTTTGTCTCACGTTTGATTAGGACCCAAAATATGACGTCGTTCATCTTCAGGTGTCAAGCCTTACCCATCGATTGTTGAACCTTAATGGACGGTCGCCATGAGTTCCCCCAATAATATGAGCCGAAATCATGGGAGTTCCACGTAGTTCACATCACCATGTCAATGGATGTCACAGATTTCCGGCACCCAGGGCCCCCCCAATAATATGAGCCGAGCCCCGAGCACGGGTAGCGTTCATCATGCACCCATTTTGATGGAAGACATGGAAATTATAAACAATTTATAATTTGAAAGGTTCATTATTAATTTTTATTTTAAAAGCTCGCCATGTTTGATCGTATGTTTGCCGGATTCATGCAATTTTGTATTATATAATATAACGCACATACTCATTATTTATAACATATCATGCATATATTATAAAAAGTAAACAAACAAGGATGATTAATCGCCCCAACACTAATGGCCCGTGTGAGATAAACACGGGCCTAGGTCCAATCCTAGGAAATGCATGGGATGCAAATGAAACTATTACATAAGCTTCAATATTTACATGTCTTCGATCTTCATAATCATCAAGGCCACATCTTCCAATCTTGATCATCCACTATACTATATTTACAAAATATCCATGGCAAATAGGGATACATTTCATGGGGTGGGAACGGACCTAAACCAAGCCCACTTTAAATTTGATAATATTACAATCATCAACACAAAATATCTAGCATACACCTAGCAAATTGAGCTTGGGCTTTGATCATCCTTCATGCATAATATCACATATCACACACCTCAATTAATTATCACAATAATTAATTGATCCAATATTATATCTTGATCCAATCATAACCGCCACTATTATAAACTAAATTAACAAAGTATACAAACACCTTTGTCTACATTCTAATTAATTTATTTATAATCGAATTTCTGTAAATCACCATTTAATATAAATAACTAAAGTCCTACTCAATATTTATTTTATGAGAAAATATTTGCAACTTTTGTAAATTTAAACTTAAGGGCCCAAAAAAATCATTTTTAAACAAAAATTTTGGCCCATTTAAAATTCAAAATATGTTAGCCATCCAATGGCCCAAACACTCAAGGCCCATGACACTTTGATATTTCAAAACACCTTTTGAAAACCTAGCGTCATCACGTCGCCGGAGCCCATCGCCGGAGCTCCGTCGCCGGATTCCGGCCAACTTACCAAAAACATTTTTTTTTAAATCAAGGAGCTGTTCGGGCAGCCCCTGGGCTGCCCTTGCTGCCCGTTTTGGGCAGCCCCCGGGCAGCCCAAGCTGCCGAAATGGGCAGCAACTTACTGCCCACAGCCGCCCCAAATCCGGCCTTGAATCGTTGCAAACAAATCATCTCATGCGGTTAGAAATCGACCTCAATATAATACTTGTATAAGCTACACAAAATAGTATCCATAGCTCATGATACCACTTGAAAGAGATCGATTTTAGGTGCCCGAATGCGCAACAGAAGTTTCTAATTTGTTTTTCAAGATGAAAAAACGAACACCTCATACTAGATGTGTAGCAAATACAAAAACACCTTTGTCATACATAGGGTGTTAAGAAATTATACAAGACCAAGTTGCTCCAACCAAGTTGTAAAAAACTTGGCTCTTCAAAAGGCAAAACAATCTACAAGCTTCTTCCTTCAAAAGTAGGCCCACCACCAATAGGTAGATCCACTCATATTTTGCACTTGAAAAATAGGAGGATTTTTCTTTTAGAAGTTATTTCTTTCTCAACTCTTGAAAAAGAAAAATGAGAGAAAAAATGAGAGAATGGAATCCCAAAATTTCGGCCATTTCATTGTCTAGAATGATGGGAGGAGACTTGTCTGGTTGGGAAAAGCTAAAACACCTTTTAGCATGCCAAAGCTTTGGAGATACAAAAAGTTGTCTCCCAACCTTTCACGTCCCATGCATGCAAATCTTATTTGGTTTTTAACAATTAAAAACCAATGGACTTAATTTTAATTATCTCAAACAAATTTGAGACTAATTAAACATTACTTGAATTTACTCAAGCCCACTAGTTGAATAATTATTTACTATTGGGCTCTACAAGACCCAATGATTTAATTAATTCAACACTTAAATTAATTTAATTATTTGGACTCTACTAGTGTGGCCCTCAATGGTTCATTGAACAACTAGCCGTGGGTTCACATCTCTATGTGATTTGGACTAAACATTCCTTATATGAGCAACCCAATTGCTCCATTCTTTCTTCTCAACTCCTTGATAACAAAACGTCAGAACTCAAGTCTGATACTATCCAACCAATCATGTTAAACGCCTAGGCATCGCTTACATGATTCCGTAGTATCAAATGATAGTGCCTGCAAGAACCATTCAATTATGGTTAGCGTACAGTACGGTCTCTTCAACTCATATATCCCGACCGATTCGACAACTATTGGTATATCGAGAGTTGTCAATGAATCGATACTATGTGTCATGTTGTAGTTGCATCGATGGTGTAATCTGTGAAACCTCTTTCATAATTACCACCATACTCTGATAAGAGATTCATACTACATACACATAGGATATCCATACCCGAAGGTAAGCGGTGAATGAAAGGGGATCGGTTTTAGGTGTTCAAATGCGCAACGGAAGTTTCAAAATTTGTTTTTCAAGATGAAAAATTCGAACACCTCATACTAGATGTAGCAAATACAAAAACACCAAAATGTCATTATAGGGTGTTTATAGAAATGTACCTATCAATCTTAAAAGGTTGATGATGGCTCCAACTAAGGTGTAAACACCTTAGCTCTTGAATGGCAAGACAATCTTCAAGCTTCCCTTTGATCCCACCTTGCTCAAATATTAAGCCCACCACCAACTAGCTAGAACAACTCTAATTTTGCACTAGAAAAATTAGAGCATTTTTCTTTGAGAAGTGTATTGTTTCCTCAACAATTGAAGAAGCCAAAATGGAGAGAATATTGGCAAAAATTTCGTCCAACATGGTCCAATGAGAGAAGGGAGACTTTTCTTGGTTTTGGAAAAGGGTTGTGGTGTCCCAAATGCATGTCATGCCTTGGACATTGAAAAAGTTGTCTCCCAACCTTTCATCTCCCTTGCATGCCTTTTGACTTGGGCTTGTAACATTACAAGGCCCATGGACTTTTATTTAAATGTCTCAAACACATTTAAGTCCATTAAACATTACTTGAGAGGGATAGGTTGTTGAGGGTGTTGCGAGAATTAAAGTCTGCTTTGGGATGGACATTGTTGATATAAAGGGGATTAGCCCTATTGTTTGTATGCATAAAATATTGATGCAGGAGTCCTATTCCCCCTATGTTGATCATCAGAGGAGGCTTAATCCAGCCATGAAAGAAGTTGTGAGGGCTGAGGTATTAAAATTGTTAAATGCTGGTGTTATTTATGCCATACTGACAGTTCTTAGGTTTCACCAGTACAAGTAGTGCCTAAAAAGCGAGGTATAACTGTAGTAAGAAATGAGAATAACGAATTGATTTCAACTCGTCCAGTGACTGGTTGGCGAGTGTGTATAGACTACAGGAAATTGAATGATGCGACTAGGAAAGATCACTTCCCCTTCCCTTTATTGACCAGATGCTTGATAGAGTAGGTGGTTATCATTATTATTGCTTTCTAGATGGTTATTCAGGTTATAATCAGATTGTCATAGCACCGGAGGATCAGGAGAAGACTACCTTCACTTGCCCCTACGGTACATTTGCTTTCAGGAGAATGCCATTTGGTCTCTGCAATGCACCTGCTACTTTTCAGATGTGTATGATCGCCATATTTTCTGACATGGTCGAGGAAATAATGGAAGTTTTTATGGATGATATCTCTGTGTTTGGTTCATATTTTGATCATTGTTTGCAGAATCTAACGCTTGTTTTGCAGAGATGTCAGGCAAAGAATCAAGTGCTGAATTGGGAAAAATGTCATTTCATGGTCCCAAAAGGTATTGTGCTTGGGCACAAAATTTCGGCTAGAGGGATAGAAGTGGACATAGCCAAAGTGGTGGCAATCGAAAATCTCCCACCGCTGAGGAATGTAAAAGGGATCAGAAGTTTCTTGGGACATGCCGGGTTCTATCGTCGTTATATTAAAGATTTCTCTAAAATTACTAGACCTTTATGTAATTTATTAGAGAAAGATTCTACATTTATTTTTGACGATGATTGTTTGCACGCGTTTAACAGGATCAAGGCAGCACTTATTTCCGCACCCATCATGATAGTGCCTGATTGGAAGGAGCCCTTTGAGCTCATGTGCAATGCTAGCGACTATGCTGTGGGAGCAGCATTGGGACAAAGACGAGACAAGATGTTCAAAGCTATCTACTATGCAAGTCGTACACTCAATGCAGCCCAACAGAATTACACAACTACTGAGAAAGAAATGCTAGCAGTGGTGTTTGCATTCGAAAAGTTCAGAACATATCTCATTGGCACCAAGGTAACTGTTTTCACTGACCATGCAGCTCTTCGCTACGCTTTGCCAAAAGGATGTCAAGCCCAGGTTGATATGATGGATACTCCTACTACAAGAATTTGACTTTGAAGTCAAAGACAAGAAAGGTTGTGAGAACCAGGTGGCTGATCACCTGTCACGACTAGAGCTGGAAGAAAGAACTGAAGGTGGAGTTATCAATGAGTCGTTCCCAGACGAACAACTCTTCAAGGTAAATGTTACACATCCTTGGTTTGTAGATATAGCTAATTTTCTGGCTGCAGGGGAATTACCTTCAGATTTAACTTATCACCAAAAGAAGAAATTTCTTCATGATGCCAAGTTTTATCTGTGGGACGATCCCTTCTTGTTCAAGAGATGCGCTGATCAGATAATTAGACGATGTGCAGAGGAAGAAGCGGGTACGATTCTAGAGCAGTGTCATTCCTCACCCTACGGTGGACACTTTGGAGCATCTAGAACAACAGCTAAAGTATTACAGTCAGGTTTTTATTGGCCTAATCTGTTTAAGGATAGTTATACGTTAGTTAAGTAATGTGATAAATACCAAAGAGTTGGTAATATTTCTAGACGACATGAATTACCACTAACAATATTTTGGAGGTGGAACTCTGTGATGTCTGGGGTATTGACTTTATGGGTCCATTCATCCTCTTTTGGTCAATCTTACATTTTACTTGCTGTTGATTATGTGTCCAAATGGGTGGAAGCCATTGCCACCAGTACTAATGATGCTCGAGTTGTTGTTAAGTTTGTCCACAGGAACATTTTCACAAGATTTGGAACGCCTAGAGCCATTATCAGTGATGAAGGTACGCATTTCTGTAACAAAATTTTTAACTCACTGTTGGCTAAGTATGATGTGAAGCACAGGGTGACACTGGCATACCATCCGCAAGCTAATGGGCAAGCAGAGGTATCCAACCAGGAGATTAAGCAATATTAGAAAAAACAGTGAAGACAAACCGGAAGGATTGGGCGATCAAGCTAGATGATGCATTATGGGCGTACAAGACTGCATACAAGACATTATCGGGATGTCGCCTTATAGGTTGGTCTTTGGGAAAGCTTGCCATCTACCTTTGGAACTGGAGCACAAAGCATTTTGGGCTGTCAAAAAGCTAAATTTTGATATGGGAGCATCTGGCGAGCAAAGACTGCTGCAGCTGAGTGAGATGGAGGAATTCAGGAATGATGCATACGAAAATGCAAAGATATACAAAGAAAGGACAAAGAGATGGCACGACAAGCAGATTCTTCGACGAGATTTCGAACCAGGGCAACAGGTGTTATTATTCAATTCTCGACTGAGGTTGTTTCCTGGTAAGTTAAAATCACGATGGTCTAGACCGTTCACAGTAGAAACAGTGTATCCACATGGTGCAATTGAGTTAAAGTGCACCAATGGGCAGACATTTAAAGTCAATGGTCAAAGGGTCAAGCATTACTTTGGAAATGAAGTGCGAACTATGGACAACATCCCACTTGGAGAACCAAAGTAGACAGGAGAAAGTCAGGCTGATGACGTTAAACCAAGCGCTGTGTGGGAGGCAACCATATTTATTTATTTTTGCATTCGTTTGCCTTTATTATTTTATTTCAATTCTTTAGTTTATTAATTTTAATCATCTCTATTCAAGTATGAATTTGAATCTTTTTTTTTTTTTTGCAGGTTATTTATTCATGAATTAAAAAAAAAAAAATCGAGAAGGTTATGACAGTGTGCCCCGCGCACATGCGCGACGAATATCCGCGCACATGCGCGATATTGGCAGAGGGCTCAGCGCATATGCGCCAATCCTGGCGCGCACATGCGCGAAACTTACAGAGAGGTCGGCGCATATGCGCCAATCCTGGAGCGCACATGCGCGAAACTTACAGAGAGGTCGGCGCATATGCGCCAATACTCGCGCGCATATGCGCACATTCCAGCATGCCGGCCAGTAGCAGACGCGCATATGCGCCACTTCATGGGCGCGTATGCGCGCGACTCAGTTTAAGGGAAAAAAAAAAGGAGATCGCGACTTCAGAATTCAGAAACCCACTCTCCCTCACACATCACAGCACCTCCCTCCTTCAGCACTCCACGCGCCACCGCTCTTCCTCAGAAACCCACGCCGCTGCCTCCCACTACCGAAAGCCGACCACCGCCTTCACAACAGCAAATTTTCCACCAACACTCCGATTTTGGTAACTCTCTCGTGAAGTTAAAGGCTTTATTTCGAAATTTTCTCAAATCTTGAGAATAGTTGAGAATCAGTGTGCGATTTTTAGAGGAACTTCTGTTATTGTGACGGGGTACATCGTTTTGTTCTAAATCAGTTTGTGATTGGGGCATATATCGTATTGCTAACCGGATTAAGTGGTTTGGTGAAATTATAATCGTTACCTACATTGGGGTGTGATTACCAGATTTTTTTTTTTGGCTCTTCAATTGTTAAATTTAGTCGGTGTTGATTGTGATATTGGATTATTGAGTTGATATGGCGCCGAAAAGAGGTCAAAAAAGGGTGCCTCTTCCTCTTCAAGCTTCGATTCTCACGATTCTGGAATGAGGAGGCCCAACAGGTGTATAAGAGCTCGATGACTCGGTCTATCATCCCAGAGAGGGGATTTAATTTATCAACAATACGTGGTATTATTAAGCGTGAACTGGAAAGAAGACAATGGGTTGAATTTGCTCAACCTCCTCTAGATGCTGTGATTTCTGTTGTGATAGAGTTCTATGCCAATCTGCGGATACGGCATGACGAGTCAAAAGTACTGGTGCGAGGTAAATTGGTATCATTTGATTCTCAGACGATAAATATGATCTATCAGATGCCAAGCCTCGAAGAAGACGAGTACAGTGAATTCTTAGAAGATGGGGTTGATTATTCAGAGGTCATTAGGACCGTGTGTCAGGCATGCGCCGTATGGAAATGAGCTCGAGTGGTCCAATCTCGCTGAAAAAATCCGAGATGAACCCTAATGCAAGTGCGTGGACATCGTTCGTGTTCGCTCGGGTTCTCCCATCCTTGCATTACCACGATGTAACCAAAGACAAAGTTGCGCTTGTCTTTGCTATTTTGATGGGCAAATCTGTTAACTTGGGAAGAATGATATATGGATCGATCAAGAGAGCCGGCACAGGATAGCCACGGTCGCCCTTCCATGCCCTCACATTGTTACCGAACTATGCAGACAGGCCGGCTCTCCTGGTCGCCTGATGAGCCAGTGCTTAAGCCGAAGGCTCCCATCATTGCTTCCTATAGACCCCCCGATGATCCAGATGACGAGGACCTGCCCACAGGCACAACTTCCACCACCACCACCACCTGAGGGAGCCCGACAGCGCAGGGGAGACCGACTTCACAGACTTCAGACAGAGATGGGCGAGCAGAGGAGGTTACTAGTTGAGCAGCGCCAGGTGCTGGATTCGCTTCAGCACCGCACGGACCATTTCATGGGATACATGATGGACTTCACATCCGTTCTTGCTATGCGGTTCCCGCCTATAGGTCCAGAGGATCCTATGTTTCCCCAGCCACCTGCCTGGCCACCACAGTATCCAGGACCTCCTCCACAGGCCCCACCCCAGCACATGGATGAAGATCTTGATGATGATGACGGCGAGCACTGACGCTTGTCGTGGGAGGTACGATTGTCCCATTCTTTCTTGTTTATACATTGAGGGCAATGCATGTTTTAAGTTTGGGGGGTTGATTTGATTTTTTTGATTTGATTCGATTTGATGCTTTGATGTTTATTTTATTTAAATGCTTTGATGTTTATTTAATTTTAATATATATATATATATATTTAATTTAGTCTTTATGTTTTTCGCAGTCGTTAATTTTTTTAGAATTGTGGAATTAAGGTGATAATCAAACAATGAGGAGAGTTGACCCAAAATTCATGTTGTTCCTTGATTACAAATCCGAATGCATGCTATCTTAACCTAACCGTTTACACATTAATTCACAATTGCTATGATTGTTGATACACCCGATGTCAAGAGAGTGTTCATGTGGTTTGTGATTTGAATTGTATGAATGGACTCCAAAACCTGCATGTTGATTACTTGTTGTTGAGTTACATGTTCACTAACACAAAAATGATTCAGGCAGTCTTTGATTTATGTTGGGCCTGTTTTTCCTTGAAAAAGTTGTCATTTGTTAGCCCTTTGAGCCTAAATGAGAATGAGATGTGTGATTTGTTCTGTTTGAATACCCGAAAACATGATATGTCTGTGTTTGTTGATTGGTAAATTGAAAGGAGTCTAGAACTTGGTTTGGCACTCTTTGAGGCGAGATACGGGTATTGTGTGACTTAGGGATGATTTAGGCGATTCTTGGAACGTTTGAGCCTTTCAAGACTACCCATAACATCATTTACACCCTAGTGTCCCATGTTTGAGCTTAATGAAAATCGAATGGAGTGTGCCAAGGCACACAAAAGCCCTCATTCGTATCAATTCTAAACTCCTATGTCACTACCATTTTTTGAGCATATACACTAGTACCTACCGAAAACTGAGAAAAAAGGAACCTGTGTATCACTACAAAAGTTCTTCTCCCTTGTGTGCATAAAAGAATATCATCGAAAAGAAAAAGATGAAAAGATGAAAAGAAAGAAAGAAATGTCTATAAAAAAAAAAAAGAGATGTTGAAAAAAAAAGGGGGGAAATAAAAGTTGAATAAAGAGTAAAAGAGTATGACATGTGATGTGAAAAAGAGGACAAAATGGTGAATATGTTGTGGCAAGGCAAGTGGAAGTGAAACAAACGGAAGGAGACACATGTTGAAAAAAAACTGGTTTGTTTTCTCTCACTTTTGATTCCCTATCTTCATTTGTAGCCATTAGCCGTAGCCTAACGTTATAAGCTTAAAAGACCTATTAACGAGTCACACGTACCCAATATACTAGTGGAGAAGAGTTGTCAAAGTTAAGCCTATGGACACTTGAAAAATACCGTCGATAAACACAAAATTTTATTGTCTACATGTGCGCATCTCATGATAATTTTATTTGGTTAATTGTTGTCTTCACTCTTCATAATACCACTTTGTTTAGCCAAATGTTACCCTATAAGTCCTGTTGATTTGTGAAGATACATGTGTGTCTCAATGATTTTTCTAATTACATGTGTGTCGAGGAGTCCAAAATTTTAGAAGAAAAGTTATGAACTTATCTTGGCATTTGGAGTGGGTAAACGAGAATAGCAGAACACACACGCACGTGAACTGTGAGTAATGTTGCATGTGTTGATTCAATATCATGGAAACTGTAATCTCTGAGGCGAGTGGTTACCCTTTATTCCAAAATTCTTGTTCGTTTAGTTACTTTCTTTAGGATGTGTTTAGTCCGAGTCTAGCTAATGTTTTATTTATTTTATTTTGCAAGGGACTAGCAAAAGTTTAAGTTTGGGGGATTTGATAAGTGCACTTTGTGCACTTAAATTGTCCTTATAATTCATACAGATTGTTAGTTTTCTGGGGCAGAATTACGCGCTTTTGTTGTTTTTTGGTGTAAATGCAGGAATCTAGGTGCAGCTACAACATGTGTGTGAAAACGAGCTAAAATGGCGCCTAGGAGAAGAAGTGCGAGCAATGCCCCGAAGCGAGTGGACTACAGTAGCGCATATGCGCGAGAGAGAGACAGGCGAGACCAGTGAGCAGCGCGCATATGCGCCGCTCAGGGCGCGCATATGCGCGCAAGAAGAAGGCACGCACAGAAGGACCCGCGCATATGCGCGCGGCGCGAATTTTCAGAATTAAATAGGTCTCGGCGTGTTTTTTTAGGGGTTCTGAATTTTCTTGGCACAATCGTCATATCATTCGAGAAGAGAGAAAATGTGAGAGCGCACGGAGCACAGGACGCGAAGAACAGAGATAAAAGACGTTGGATCCGGACACGGAGACGCACTTTCATCTCTCGCCAACACGTTCTTAATTCGGTTTCTTACTTTTACGTTTTTAATGATTACAAACAGGTTTTGTTTTGATTTAAATTCGAGTATGAACTAATTCTATTTTCTAGAGATTGATCTAGTCTTGGTTGATCCTATGTTATTTACGTTTTGAACTTTCATGAATTAATTCATCGTGTTTATTTGTGATTTCTTGTCATTAATGCTTTTGAATTACTGGCCATAATTCGACTGATCTAATAATTGAGATCTAACACTCGAGAGAGGTGATCAAAATTAGGACAGGTGAAATCGCATCGTCAGATGTTTATAACGTGCAAAAGACGTATAACTTTGGCGAATCCATAAGAGAACCTTGGTTGCATTTATTACGTGTTACTTGATTTTGTATAGACATATTAAATCGGTAATGGGTAATACAGTTCTAGTTATCATTGAAAAAGGGAATAAAATTATTGTTAGTTATTGGTTAGTAAACACGATGCAATTAAATAACATGTTAGTTAATTTTGATTTAGCATAGGGGAAACCAGAAGAAATCATATCTCTAGATTTATTTACTCGGTGAATTTCTACTGCGTGCTAGAGTTACAGGATTTGTTATTTTATTTGAATTGATCATAAACCAAACATTTAAATTGTCTAAATAAAATTGAGCTATGTCAGTCATGGTAATTAATATACAATTTTAAATAATTACTCTTCGTGGGATCGATATCTGTACTCAACCAGCACTAAAACTTGACAACGTATACTTGCGGTAGTGAACATACGCAACAACGATAAGCTAACGTCCCAACCCTGTCGAGATCTCGAATGGTCCGATGAATCTCGCACTAAGCTTCCCTTTCTTCCCAAATCGCATGACACCTTTCATAGGTGCTACCTTCATGAAAACATAGTGCCAACGGCAAACTCTAGATCTCTCCTCCTCTGATCCGCATAGCTCTTCTGTCGTCTCTGAGCAGTCCTCATCCTATCACAGATCTTGACTACTACATCGGCAGCCTGCTGATTAATCTCCGGACCCAATTCTGCTCTTTCCCCTACTTCATCCCAATGAATAGGAGATCTACACTTACGACCATACAGTGCTTCAAACGGAGCCATACCTATAGACGACTGGAAATTGTTGTTATAGGTGAACTCTACTAATGGCAAATTCGACTCCCAACTCCCAGAGAAATCCATAACACAAGCACGGAGAAGATCCTCCAAAATCTGAATAACTCGCTCTGACTTCCCATCTGTCTGAGGGTGGAAAGCTGTGCTAAACAACAACTTCGTACCCATAGTCGAATGCAAACTCTTCCAAAATGAGGAAGTAAATCTAGGATATCTGTCAGACACTATAGAAACTGGAACACCATGAAGTCTGACTATCTCTCGGATATACAACTCTGCATACTGAATCATGGTGAAAGTCGTCTTGATAGGCAAGAAGTGCGCTGATTTGATTAGACGATCAACGATCACCCAGATAGCATTTGATCCTCTAACTGACTTCGGCACACCACGAAGTCCATCGTGACATTCTCCCACTTCCACTCGAGAATGGGAAGAGGCTTGAGCATACCTGCTGGTCTCTGATGCTCCGCCTTCACAAGCTGACATGTCAAACTCGGACACAAAACGTCTGATGTCTTTCTTCATCCCAGGCCACCAATACAACAACTGCAGATCTTTGTACATTTTCGTACTCCCAGGATGAATAGAGTACGGTGACTTATGGGCCTCTGATAAATATCTGCTCGAGTAGAACCACTGCTAGGAACCCACATTCTGTCTCGGTATCTCACAATACCGTTGCTGACTGTATAAAAGACACTGCCCTTGGCCTCATCTCTCTACTTCCACTTTTCCAACTGCTCATCTGCTGACTTCCCACTGCGAACACGGTCTAGAATAGAAGACTGAATCGTCAAAGTAGATAGACGGAGAACTCTACCTCGAGGATAAGTCTCTAGATCAAACCTCTACATCTCAGACTGAACAGGTCTCTGAATCGTCAAATGAGCCATCACTGCGATCTTCCTGCTCAATGCATCCGCAACTACATTAGCTTTGCCCGGGTGGTAGCTAATGTCACAGTCGTAATCCTTCACTAACTCCAACCAACGCCTCTGACGCATATTCAGCTCTTTCTGCGTAAAGAAGTACTTGAGGCTCTTATGGTCGGTAAAGATCTGGCACTTCTCTTCGTACAAAATGCCTCCAAATCTTCAAGGCAAAACCACGGCTGTCAACTCTAGATCATGGATAGGGTAATACTTCTCATGGATTTTCATCTGACGAGAAGCATACGCTATCACCTTCCCTTGCTGCATCAATACTGCGCCTAGATCGAGCTTCGAAGCATCGGTATACAGAACAAACTCTCTGGACCCTGACGACATAGCCAAAACTGTGCTAAGATAAGAGCTTGCTTCAAAGTATCGAAGCTCTTCTGACACTCCTCGCTCCACAAAAATTTAACATTCTTCTTGATCAATGATGTGAGTGGAACTGCGATAGAGAGGAATCTCTGAATAAACTTCCGATAGTATCTTGCTAGCCCAAGGAAACTACGGATCTCTGATGCATTCTGCGGCACAACCCAATCTGACTGCTGCAACTTTCGCTGGGTCTACCTCAATACCGCTGCTAGAAACGATGTGGCCTAAGAACCATCTCTAACCAGAACTCGCACTTACTGAACTTGGCGAATAATTATGCTTCTGTAGGGTCTACAAAACTGCGGTCAGATGTCTGCTGTGATCCTCATGATTCTTCGAGTAGACGAGAATGTCATCTATGAACACTATCAAAAACTGGTCAAGATACGGCATACGAATGATTCGTCAAACCGAACGGCATTACAAGGAACTCGTAGTGGCCATAACGAGTCCTAAAGCAGTCTTGGAAACATCAGCATCTTTCACCCTCAACTGGTGATAACCATAACGCAGATCAATCTTGGAAAATACCAAAGCTCCCTGCAACTGATCAAATAAGTCCTCAATCCGCGGAAGTGTGTACTTGTTCTTCACTGTAACCCTGTTCAACTCCGGTAATCAATACAGAGCCTCATAGAACCATCTTTTTTCTCCACAAATAAGACTGGCGTGCCCCATGGTGAAAAACTCGGGCGAATGAACTCCTTGTCAAGAAGTTCCTGAATCTGCTTCTTGAGTTCTGCCATCTCTGTCAGTGCTAGTCGGTACGGTGCTTTTGAGATCGGTACCGTACCTTGCATAAGCACAATCGAAAACTCCACTCTCTCTCTCGGGTGGCATACCGGAGACGTCTTCAGGAAAAACGTCTAGAAAATCTCTAACAATCGGAACATCTGAGGCTGACTGACTGGGCGCCTCGGGAACGGATACACAAGTCACTAAAAACGCCCGACACCCTCTACGCATAAGCTTCCTAGCCTGTAAGCAATGTATATGCGCGGTAAAGGAAAGTACCTGTCTGGTTCGAATAAGAACTGCGTCATCCCAGGCGGTCGGACTAGAACAGATCTCCGCTGGAAGTCAATCAGAACTCTGTTCTGCAATAGCCAGTCCATCCCTAGAATGATGTCAAACTCTGGCATCGGCAGTACGATAAAATCCGCATAAAAAAGATTGCCATGAAGCTCGAGGTCTGTGTCTCGGATCACATTGGTAGCTGTCATCTCCTCTCCAGAAGGCAGTACTACTGAATACGCCACATCTAACCCAACGGTCTTGACCTTGAGGAAGTTAGCAAAGACCTCCGAAATAAACGAGTGAGTAGCCCCTGAATCTATCAAGGCTTTTGTAGCGGAACCGGATACAAAAATTCTCCTGAAAGGTTGGAACATCAAGCTGAACCCAATAATTACTAGAACTAACTTATAAACAGGCGAAGGTCAAAGTTTTTTAACCTAATTCCCGAAAATAACCCTGATTAGAGCATGCAATCCTAATACAATTCTAAGTTCAAAATTCTAACACAGATTTCCAGAAACGTCTAAATTCAAATATAAACTTAAATCTGTAAGATACCTATCATGAGCATGGTGTCTGGGTTCGTCTCTGCTGCATGGAGAGCAAAGACTCTGCCTTGGGTAGGCAGACTTCCACGAGGGCACTGCTGCAGCAAGTGGTCTGGACTACCACACTTATAACACTTCCCTGAACCATACATACATGCTCCAGGATGGCGGCATGTGCACTTAGGATAGACTGGGTGCTCAAAGGTCCTTGGGACTGCACGTCCCTGCTGCTGCTGCCGCTGTCCTCTGTTCTTGGGTGGGCCATGGAAAGGCCTCTTGTCTGATGCTGCTCCTGAGGAGGAGGACGGTGTGGCATCTGGACTGGACGCTTGCACTGGCGGTCTCTCTCTATATCCTGCTGATCCTGCTCTGCAGGTAGAGATCTGGAGACGGCAACATCATAAGTAGTAGGGCCAGCCACCCTAACATCACGGCGCAAGATCGGCCGCAGACCATCTAGAAAATGCCTCACTTTGCTCCAGCATCACTCGCAATTAGGGGCACGAAATGGCAAATAAATTAGTTACCCATTAAGTAATTGAGTTTTATCTACACATTAAATAAGTTTGTGAGTTAATAAATTAGTTATTGAAATTATTTACTACTTGCCTCAAATTACTTAAATAATTCCCTAAAAATTCTTTTATTAAATTAACCTATTATTTGTCTTAAATAAATTCTGGGACTGTTTTCTTAATGTTAAATTTATCTCATTACTCCAACTCCAGTCTGGCCTCACTAATTAGCTGAAAAGGTAACAATTAAACTACTGCACAAAAGAATTAAATTTAAAGAAAAAAAATTTAAACCCCATGCAATAAAAATCATTTTAATTTAAATACTAGAAATTATGCATGGCTTATACGTAGTCTGATTTACGGGTTCTACACATGCACTTTCCAAAATGTAAGCGATTGCACTCTTTGCACAGTGGCCTATCTACAGGTTTTGCCGCTCCAAGTTTTGGTGGCTTTGTTGCCCCCGCTTCTTCACTTGCCATTGGGGCTTTTGCTGCACTTGAGCTCTAGGAGGTCCCATAAATTGCTTTTTAGTTGGCTGAGAGTTCTGCTGGTGCTGCTGCCCCTTGCGCTGCATCTCAAAGTCAATATCTTTCAGGGCTTGCTCAGCTTTGAATGCACAAGCAGTCTCAGCTGCATAATCCGCCGATTGCATCATCACCACATCATGGTGTATGGTAGGTCGAATGCCATCCATAAAGTGCCATAATTTCTCAGCAACACCTCTAGCTATAAGGGAATCAAAGTGACAATCCATATCAAATCTCCTAACAAATTCAGCCACAGTCGTACTCCTTGACGGAGAGTCATAAATTCCGTCGTCATGCGCCCTCGGATGTTAACAGTAAAATATTTTTCATAGAAAATGTAATACTCGTGACTAAAATTCATAATTAGTGCGGAAGCTTTAAAATATAATTTGGAGAAAAGGTTTAATTGTAAAAAAACATTTGGGAAGCATCTCCCCACAAATAGGACATGCCACCTGTCTCAAGCAACAAATAAAATACATTGAAAAGATTTTCATTTTCATCAGATAACACTTAATATAGTATCTACACATATTTCTAATTCAAATACCAAAACAAGGTTTTCAATGTTTCCCAAAATAACCAAAAGCTTAACATATCAAAAATAGCTTCCAACCACTATCTCCAAAGTTTGGCATATTTCCTTCTCTCGCTTCGACAACTCAAGGATGATCAGTCTTTTTTACCTGTTCCTGCATCACATGAACATAACTGGAATGAGTATAAAACTCAGCAAATGGAATCAATACCAACAAGATATATATATGTAATTTCATTGTAAAACATAAAATTAATAGACTCAATTTCATTTTCTTGAAAACATTATCCATCTCATTTCATAAACGTCGAATCATCATTAATATCATCCGTCAAGAATCATAATACACAATACATAGGGATGATATTCATTTCATTGATTAACTGAAGAATTGACAGTTCTTATAAGATAGTTCATTCATTGCTAACCCTCTTCGTAAAAACGAATTTTATAGGAGGGACATGTACCTCTGCATAAAATACATCTTATAAGAGAGCGCATGTTTTCATCGTTAATTGGCCAATTACATTGCGGATTTAAAATTGCCAAAGGCAACACCGCTACTATCACTATCAATTCAATCATTCAATGATATAAAACTTAATTCAAGCATTTTATCGAACATATTTGAGGCATCATAATAGTTTAACTCCCTTCATTCAAAAATGCATATAATTGCACTACCATATATACATATTTACATATATATCATGAATGAAATTTGAAAGGAGTTAACGTCATAAAATCATCAAAACACATACATATAGGATCATGTGATGCATTTAAGAAATAATTCCACTTACAACACTTGAAGCACTTGGTTTCCTAAACCTTGACGGTAATCCTACAACAATAAACTCAATAATTAACCATCGACACCAAAATAATAACCTTAAATTACCATTAAATCCAATACATCAATCACAACTACAATCTCCATCTTCACCATCTACAACAACTCAAGAACAAGAAGAAAACCACTTACCTTTGCTCTTTTCCAAGAGATGAAGTCCAACTCCGGATTGAAGATTAATTGCTTGATTGAATGAGAGAAGAAGAAGATGATGAAGAACCCTAGCTAAGAATCGATGGAGAAGAGAAAGGAAGAGAAGGCAAATGAGAAAAATTGAAGTCTCAACCGATTTTATACCTTAAATAACCCAAAACACGCTTTTCTACTGTACTGGGCGCTGGGCGGTCAAGTTTTATCGCCCTAGCGCGGAGCCTACTGTTCTAAACCCAAAAATTGAGATCCAGGCGTGCTGGGGTGGTCAAACATTACCGCCCTAGCGCGGAACGTTCTGTCCCGCGCGCTCTACGCACACCTTCTCCAAAAATTGCTCCAGAAATGCCTCTTTCCCTCATAATTTGAAAAAGTGGTAAACATGAAAGTTGTAGCTCTATGTTTTGGCTTGCATCTCCAATTAGCCTCATGTCATTTGAAGGTCTGAGTAAAGAGTTATGCTTGACTTCCCAACATGTCTAACTAAAAGAACGACGATACACACGACACACTTCGGGGCGCTTTTGGCTAGTCTTCCACAATAATTTGAACAAAGCTCAAAGCATGAAAGTTATAGCCTTATGTATTATCTTTCTAATGAAAGTGGCCTCACATCATTTGGATCACAATACAAAACATTATGCTAAAAATGTAAGGCCCGAGATTATGATTATCGTAATATAAATGATTTGTTGATAATTGAGATGTGATTATAGACGGAACAGATCAATCCGAGAAAGACGGAAGATGACTTAAATTATGTGCGAGGAAGAGCCCTCGCGCATATGCGCGACCCCGCCGGGCGCATATGCGCGAGGCAGGCAGAGGACCTCGCGCACATACGCGATTAGGAATCGCGCATGTGCGCGAGGGTTCCCGAGATTTGTGAAGAAATCCTCGCGCATATGCGCCGAGCAGGGGCGCGCATATGCGCGAGGTGCTGTGCATAATACGCGCCGAAACATAGTGTCTCGCGCATATGCGCCGAGTAGTGTCGCGCATATGCGCGAAAAATGCTGCCTTTAGAATGAGCCACCCGTCCTATGCATGCAATGATATATATATGTTACATTTCTCAGAATTCAGAAACAAGGAATCGCGAAAAGCTTCAGAGAATATCGTGAAAATCTTACACTTTTCTTTTAGAAATTTGAAGTTGTGAAAGATCGTCGTCAGATTTTCATCCGACTTCAGTACCGTGTTTCTATCGACGAGATCTTCAACTTGACGTAAGTTTTACGATGTTTTGATATGATTTTAAATTATGATACTGCCAGAATCAGATATGATCCATATATGTTGTTCTTTCGATATCAGACATTGTATAATCGAAACCGGATCGAAGAACAGACTGTTTATGTAATTGTTATGAATTTTCAGAGTTGATTTGATTGTGATTAGACCGATTTGATATCAGAATTGTGTTGTTATCGATAATGAGATGTTGGGATTGATATCTGATTGATACTGTATCGCTGGTTATATTGATATTATTCAGATTTGGATCAGATGAGTTGTTGATTCGTATATACTGATATTGTATTGCAGGTATTGCGAGCTTGTACAGATGTGAAATTATGATCTGTTTTTGTTAAGATTATGGGTTGTACTGATATTGATTATGAGTCGTGTTATTAAATCTGTGATGTTGAGATTGACGGGAGTATCGAGATTGTATTGTTATGCCGTCGAAACATCAGAAGATTGACATTGATCAGATTATGTCGTGATTTGAGTATTGATCAGAACAGGTCTTGAATTGAGTTGTACATTGATACCCTATATTTGTTTTTGTCATTACCAGATTGAATATGGACAGAGTGGAATTCAAGACTTCGACTTCGTCAGACCGAGAAGAGAAAGGTATAAGTCAATGTCGAATTGGGAGAATGACTCGAGTGTGAAATACTTGAGTTTCCCTAAACCACAGACTTATTGTTATGGTGTGCATTGATTTAGATTGATTTGCTTGTTCTATTTATTTATAGATAGCATGTATTAGACGATTGGTCTTGTGACAGACGGGCCTGATGATTATGGAATCACGGACCCATTGCACATTGTCACCGAATAATGATTGGCGGAGGTTGCCAAAGTCTGTGACGGATAGGTCAAGACACCGGATGTTTGGTTATATCGATATTGAATAGAATCAGAGTTTCTTCTATTACTGAAATTCGATATAGGAATGCCAACATCTGGAAACCGGGATCCTTAGACTAGGAATGAGTCTAGTCTGATATATGGAGTCATGAGTTGATGTACACATTTATATTGACTATGTTTTCAGATTTGATATATATTACTGATATTGTTTCATGCTTTATATTGAGTATATGACTGCATGTATCGTTGATTTATACCTGGAATATAATTCTCACGGAGTTATCCGGCTGTTGTCTTGTTTGTATGTGTGCATGACAACAGGTGGGGCAGCACCAGGGTCTAGATGAGGACGAGAGAGGACTAGTTTAGCGTGGAGATTCGGACCCAAAGTTGATCTGTTTCATTACCTGACATGTAGTGAATGAACAATAGTCGTTATGATTTACTTTTGTACAGGACTTGTACTTAGATCTGGATACTGATCTTGTAAATGAAATAAGATTTATTTCCTATCTTTCCGCCTTTGTATTTGAAAAAAAAATTAGACCCTGTCTATTTAATTGATCTTGTTATTCCCTAAGATGATTAAGAATTTAATTAGCGTCCGGGTCCCCTAGCAGGTGGTATCAGAGCGATAGATCCTTTAGATTGAGATAGGAGCAGGTGAGTGGGGTAGATTGAGTTTTCTTCCTTGCTTTTACATGCTAGAAATCTATTATGATCTAATGCTTTATAATGCATGTTTATCTGAATTGATTTGGATACATGTGTTATTGAGAATGAATAAGAACCGATTCTTGATCAGCAGTAAGATGATCGGAGGAGGACTGAAACAGATTTGCTGTATTTTGTTGCTAACCCTTTTGGTAATCAGATATGCCTCCTCGAAGAATACCAGAACAGGGTAGTACTTCAAATCCTCCAATGGATGTGACAGCAACACCAATGGAAACATTGCTGAAGAGATTTCAGTCGTTCCATCCGCCGATTCTGAAGGGGATTGATACGTCTTGATTGTGAGAGTTGGCTGAATGTTATTGAAGTGCTGTTTGATTCACTTGATTACCCAGATGAACGTCAAGTTAGATTGATTGGGCACCAGTTACACGAGGTCGCAAAGAGTTGGTGGATCGCAACCAAAGAAGCATTAGAACAACATGGTACCGTGATTACGTGGAAAATCTTTAAACCTGAGTTTCATAAAATATTTCTCCCAGTATCGTACCAACAAGATAAGAGTACAGAATTTGCCAACTTGAAACAGGGCCAGCTGAATATTGAAGAATATGTAGCAAAATTCTCTACTCTACTACGTTTTGCTCCTCAGGTGGCTGGGAATGATAAAGCTGTAGTTGATCAGTTCATCAGCGGATTGAATCCTGAAATATCTGCAATGGTAAATGTGGAATGACCCCATTATTTTGCTGATGCCTTGAACAGGGTAAATGGAGCTGAGGCAAGTTTGATTCAACAGCGAGGAATGTCGTATGTTGCTCAACAACAGAACCGACAACCTCCAGCTCAATTTCTGCCATCTCTGTCTAGATTGGATAGTTGCAATACTAGTGGTGGAAAGAAAGATTTCCTGAAAGCTCACAAGAAACAGTTTAAGAAGTTAGGAAGTGGTTCTAGCCAAAGTTATACCAGGGTGTATTGCAGAACTTGCGGAGGGAGACATCCCACAGAGCAATGCCAAGGAGTATTTGGTAGTTGCCACGTCTGTCGTCAGCCAGGACATTTTGCTAGAGTATGTTCACAGATAGGTTCCCGAAGATCTCAGGGAGCAGAACCATCTGGATCAGTGGCACCGCCTGATAGACAATCACCGGATGTTCGCTCCTTCCACCCATCGACGACTCCTCAATCACAACCAAGGCCAGGACACACTTGACGAGGTAGTGGCAGGTAATTGTTTCCTATATGGTTATTTTGCATATGTATTGATAGATACTAATGCATTTCATACGATTATTTTGAATGAATTGCATTGATATATGCGTTGTTTATTGAGTTATCATCTGCTGTATTATTGATCTCTTGTCTGTTGGGGAGAGGTTTTGTATCAGTGACATCTGTTAGATCTTGTATGCTACAGTGTGACAGATATGAGATTGAGTTAGATTATATTGAACTTGGGTTGTCCGATTTCAATTTTATTATCGGTACTGATATGTTGACAAAGTACAAAGCTACCGTTGATTTTTTCCAGAAGATTGAAAGATTCAGATGGATATGATCAATGAACGGAAATTACGGCAAGGATTCTAGATTTAGAATTTCTTGGATATGAACGATGTTGAGGACTCGATTATTACGGAAAGGAACAGAGAGATTCCTTATGTTTTCAGTTGATTTACCGAAATCGAGCCTATCATTGGCGGATTTGCCAGTGGTATATGAATTTGCTGATGTTTTCTCAGATGGGATTTCAAAATTGCTTCCAGTCAGAGAGATAGATTCCAGCATTGAATGAATGCCAGGTACAGTTCTTATTTTTGGAACTTCGTACAGAATGACACTGATTGAATTGAAAGACTTGAAAGACCAGTTAGAAGATTTCTAGCCGAGAGTTACATTTGATTGGGTGTTTCTATTTGGGATGCTCCAGCTATGTTTGTGGGTTGATGAACCCTGTCTTCAGAAGTATTCTGATGGTTTTAGGCTCATTTATCTATGATTATTTTATCTATGATATCCTGAGATATTTGAAGCATATGACTGATCAGATCGAACATTTCAAAATTTTATTGAACATTCTGAGAATTGAAATGTTGTATACAGACACTGTTGAGATGTGAATCTTGGCCGGGATAGATTGTATTCGGAACATGTTAGTGAAATGGATCGATTTTAGGTGCCCGAATGCGCAACGGAAGTTTCAAAATTTGTTTTTCAAGATGAAAAATTCGAACACCTCATACTAGATGTGTAGCAAATACAAAAACACATTTTCCATACATTGAGTGTTAAGAAATTATACCTATCAACCTCTTGAGGTTGATGATGGCTCTAACCAAGTTGTAAAAAACTTGGCTCTTCAAAGGCAAGACAATCAACAAGCTTCCTTCCTTCAAAATTAGGCCCACCACCAACTAGGTAGATCCCCTCATATTTTGCACTAGAAAAATAGGAGGATTTTTCTTTGAGAAGTGATTTCTTTCCTCAACTCTTGAAGAAGAAAAATGAGAGAAAAAATTTAGAGAATGGAATCCCAAAATTTCGGCCATTTCATTGTCTAGAATGAGGGAGGGATGACTTGTCTTGGTTGTGGGAAAAGCTAAAACACCTTTTAGCATGCCAAGCTTTGGAGATACAAAAAGTTGTCTCCCAACCTTTCACCTCCCATGCATGCAAATCTTATTTGGTTTTTAACAATTAAAAACCAATGGACTTAATTTTAATTATCTCAAACAAATTTGAGACTAATTAAACATTACTTGAATTTACTCAAGCCCACTAGTTGAATAATTATTTTACTATTGAACTCTACAAGACTCAATATGATATAATTAATTCAACACTTGAATTAATTTAATTATTTGGACTCTACTAGGCCCACTAGTGTTTAATTAATTCAACACTTGAATTAATTTAATTTAGTCCATAATAATGTTTATGAAAATCACAATTTTCAAATACATTATTTATTTGGCCAACTTTTAATTTAGGAATACTTCCACAAATTAAAAGTTACATTTCTCTCATAGAAGTCATACTTCTATTTTTTTCTTACACTTATAAACTCATTTATAAGCCGTTCAACACATTGAACTATTTTAACTTCTCAACGGGATCTAGAAAGCTAGTACTTGTGTGGCCCTCAATGGTTCATTGATACAACTAGCCGTGGGTTCACATCTCTATGTGATTCGGACTAAACATGTCCTTATATGAGCATACCCCAATTGCTCCATTCTTTCTTATCAACTCCTTGATAACAAGAACGTCAGAACTCAAGTTTGATATTACCCAACCAATCATGTTAAACGCCTAGCAGCATCGCTTACATGATTCCCTAGGTATCAAATGATAGTGCTTGCAAGAACCATTCAATTATGGTTAACGTACAGTACGGTCCCTTCAACTCATATATCCCGACCGATTCAACAACCATTGGTATATCGAGAGTTGTCAATGAATCGATACTATGTGTCATGTTGTAGTTGCATCGATGGTGTAATCTATGAAACCCCTTTCAAATTACCACCATATTCTGATCAGAGATTTCATACTACATACACATAGGATATCCATACCCGTAGGTAAGCGGTGAATCCCGAATACAATGCATCGACTCCTATATGTTTCGACAAAACACCCAACCTTGCCACCTGATGACCCCTTCAGAGTCGGTAAACTTCAAAGTGCAATGCTAGCACATAGAGTCTCAATGTTGTCCCGGGTCATAAGGACTAATGGTGTACAACCATAAAATAGGACGTTTCCACTCGATAATTAAAACCACTTGGAAAGTCCTTTATGGAGGGTTGTTCAGTGCACTCTACCAGGAGCACCTATCTGCATGCTCGGACATCACAATGTCCCCTACGAATTAAACATGGTACTCACATCGCAGATACTAGTCTCGAACTCGAGCGGCCTATATCCTTCTTAGCGGCGGCTGAATCGACTAGGAACTGTTTAGAATATACAGTATTCCAAATATCAGTTTCATGATACTCATCATATGAGCATCTCATATTCTTTCTACTATTTATATATTCAAGGGCTTTATCTATGCAACTAGGATGGGTATTCATATAAAGATGTGCCAATAATAATTTCAAATATTATTAAAATAAAGATTGTTTATACATAGAGTTTCATTGTGAACACTCGGCCAACACTTGGCTCGACGGGCACCTACTCTAACAATCTCCCACTTCCTAGAGCCAACTACCCATATGCTACAAACCCATTGATTCGTGATGCATCTCGAATAATGGTCCAGGTAAAGGCTTAGTTAGTGGATCAGCAACATTATCTGCGGAGCCGACTTTGTCATCAAAACATCTCCTCTTTCCACAACCTCGGGAGGATGTGGTACTTTCTCAATACATATTTGGACTTCTGATGAGACCTTGGCTCCTTTGCTTGAGCTATAGCTCCCGTGTTGTCACACAACACCGGGACAGGAGCAACTCTATTAGGAATGACGTCCAACTCTGGACGAAATTCTTTATCCAAACAGCCTCCTTTGCTGCATCTGATGCAGCAATATATTTGACCTCAGTGGTGGAATCCGCTGTACTGTCTTGCTTGGAACTCTTCCAAGAGACAGCAGCACCATTGAGCATGAATATGAATCTAGAGGTTGACTTCGAGTCATCGATATCACTTTGGAAGCTAGAGTCGGTATAGCCTTCCAATTTCTGTTCCCCACCCCATAGACCAAGAACAACTTATTGGTCCTTCTCAAATACTTGAGGATGTCTTTCACAGCTTTCCAATGTGGAAGACCAGTGTTCGATTGATATCTACTCACTACACTTAGTGCGAAAGCCACGTCAGGACGTGCAGATATCATCCCATACATGATGCTACCAATAGCAGATGCATAAGGAATGCTTGTCATCGCCGCTATCTCTGCATCAGCATTGGGAGACATAGACTTGGATAGGGACACGCCATGACACATTGGTAGATGTCCTCTCTTGGACTCATCCATCGAGAACCGCTTCACGATGGTATGAATGTATGTGGACTGTGTGAGACCAAGCAATCTTTTCGATCTATCTCTATAGATCTGTATTCCCAATACAAAAGATTCTTCACCCAAGTCCTGCATCGAGAACTTACTCGCTAACCATATCTTATTTTGATTGCAACATTCCTACATCATTCCCAATGAGTAGAATGTCATCAACATACAACACCAGGAATGTCACAGCACTCCCACTGACCTTCTTACACACAGGGTTCCTCAGGATTCTTAGTAAAACCAAACTCTTTGATTGTACTATCGAATCAAGGTTCCAACTCCTAGATGCCTTCTTTAGATCATAAATAGATCTATGAAGTTTGCATACCATATGCTCACTTCCGACAGATGTAAACCCTTAAGGTTGAGACATGTAAATCTCTTCCTTAATATCCCCATTAAGAAAGACTGTCTTGACATCCATCTGCCATATCTCATAGTCATACCATGCAGCTATGGCTAGCAATATCTTATGGACTTGAACATTGCAACTGAAAGAAGGTTTCCTCAAAGTCAACTCCTTGTCTTTGATATATCCTTTTGCCACCAATCGCGCCTTGAAGGTCAATACCTTCCCATCCGCCCAAGTTTCCTCTTGTAAATCCATTTACACCCTATGGGAACAATTCCCTCAGGTGGATCCACGAGATTCCACACTTGGTTCGAATGCATGGAATTCATCTCAGATTCCATTGCTTCAAGCCACTTGGATGAATCGGCATCAGATAACGCTTCCTTGAAGGTCCTTGGATCACATCCATGGTTAGGCTCATCATGGCCTCTTCAAGAAGCAGACCATACCTCATAGGTAGTCTCGAGACTCTCTCGGATCTTCTAGGAGCTTGTATCTCCTCTCTTGGCTCTTCGGGTGTGGGTTCTATAATTGTGGGTGTCTCTCGAACATCTTCGAGTTCTATCATCTCCCCTTTTCTATCCAATAGAAATTTCTTTTCCAAAAAGTTGCATTCCTAGAAACAAACACCTTTGTTTCTTGGGGATGATAGAAGTAGTATCCAACTGAATTCTTTGGATATCCCACAAAGTAACATAAAATGGATCGACTATCCAATTTATCTCCCACTACCTGCTTCACATAAGCAGGCACCCCCATATTCAAAGATAAGAATATTTGGAGGCTTACCCATCCATATCTCATATGGTGTCTGCCTTTGAATGGACATTTAGTGGAATATCTTTCAATTTTAAGTTATAGAGATCGTTTTCAAGTTCTCCAGTACCAATTAAACATTCATTCTTGTAAATGTTGCAAACACCTTTGCTAAATAAACAAGAATATCCATCTTTATCTAGCATAGAAATGGAAACAATGTTTTTCACTAATTCAGGTACAAACAAAACATCTCATAAAATTAACTTAAAACTATTGTTCTACAATAAATAAACATCTTCAACATCCTTGGCAGCAACTCTTGCTCCATTGCCCATCCTCAAGAAGGTCACACCTTCCCTAAGCTTCCTACTTCTTCCCATCACTTGTAACTCATTACAGAGATGTGAGCCACAACCGGTATCCAATACCCAAGAAGTAGAGTTAATTGAAATGTTTACTTCAATGTAGAACATACCATTTTCAGAACTTTTTTGAGCAAGATATTCTTTGCAATTACGCCTCCAATGTCCAGGCATCTTGCAGTGATGACAAACATCACTAGTCTTGTCAGCCTTAACTGGTGTGGCTGCCACGACGGGATTCGGAGATTGCCTCAACAAGGACACATTCTTCTTGGGACGTTGGAAAGAACGCTTCTTTCCCTTCCCATTTGGATCAATCTTCGTACCAGATGAAGAACCCACATAAAGAACCAGCTTCTCTTTCTTGATAGTGGACTCAAAGGTCACAAGCATGTTCACCAACTCCTCAAGGGTCGGCTCCATCTTGTTCATGTTGAAGTTCACCACAAAAATCAATGAGCTAGGCAGCGATAAGAGCAACAAGTCGGTGGTCAACTCCGAAGGCAACATCAGATCCATGCCAAAGAGCTTGTCCACGAGCCCAATCAACTTCAGGCCATGCTCATGGACCGAGGCCCCATCTTGCATGCGCAAAGTGATCAGCTCCTTGACGGTAGCATGCCTAAGAGGCCGTGTTTGCTCACCAAAGAGCTCCTGAGATGCAAATGAATGTCAGCAGCACTCTTTGCCCCCAAAACGCCTCTGCAGCTCATCATTCATAGAAGCCTGCATATAACACTTGGCTTTCAAGTCATGGTCACACCATTCCTTGTAAGTCTGCAATTCTCAGGAGTGCAGCTAGTCGGAGCCTCAACAGGGGGCTCAGTAAGTGTATATGCTATCCTTTCCGAATTCAAGACGATTTTCAGGTTTCTTAGCAAAGTGAGGTAGTTAGGTCCGGTTAATACGTGTTTGTCGAGTATTGCAGATAGCGGATTGCGAATCGAAGACATTGTCAAAATTTGTACTGAAAAGTAAAATAGATAAATGTTGATGACTATTTTAAATATTTAGTGATATGAAGTTTGGACTTTTACTTCATAAATATTTGCTCCCACTGTTTTTACATCTTTCACTACCCTCTAGTGAAAACGGGAAACTCCTTTCCTCAGTAGGTACGTAAGGTCCAATTAGCGAATTATGATCCCGAATAATATCAGCCAATCACAATTCTAAAATGTAGTTTCCAATTGCATCTCCATGCAACCCTCTACGTAAACTTTTGTCTCACGTTTGATTAGGACCCAATAATATGACATCGTTCATCTTTACGTGTCAAGCCTTACCCATCGATGTTGAACCTTAATGGACGGTCGCCATGAGTTCCCCCAATAATATGAGCCGAAATCATGGGAGTTCCACGTAGTTCACATCACCATTCATGGATGTCACAGCTTTCCGGCACCCAGGGCTCCCCCAATAATATGAGCCGAGCCCCGAGCACGGGTAGCGTTCATCATGCACCCATTGTCGATGGAAGACATGGAAATTATAAACAAATTTATAATTCCCCTTTTCGGGCTTGATATTAATTTTGAATCTTATTCAAAATGAGGGTTTTTAATTTTGAAAGGTCTCATTATTAACTTTATTTAAAAGCTCGCCATGTTTGATCGTATGTTTACCGGATTCATGCAATTTGTTATTATCATAATAATAACGCACATACTCATTATTTATAACATATCATGCATATATTATAAAAGTAAACAAACAAGGATGATCAATCGCCCCAACACTAATGGCCCGTGTGAGCTAAACACGGGCCTAGGTCCAATCCTAGGAAAATGCATGGGATGCAAATGCAACTATTGCATAAGCTTCCAATATTTACATGTCTTCGATCTTCATAATCATCAAGGCCACCATCTTCCAATCTTGATCATCCACTATACTAATATTTACAAATAAATCCATGGCAATAGGGATACATCTCATGGGGTGGGAACGGACCATAAACTAAGCCCACTTTAAATTTGATAATTATTACAATCATTCAACACAAAATATCCTAACATACACCTAGCAAATTGGGCTTGGGATTTTGATCATCCTTCATGCATAATATCACATATCACACACCATCAATTAATTATCACAATAATTAATTGATCCAATATTATATATCTTTATCCAATCACTAACTGCCACGATTATAAACTAAATTAACAAAGTATACAAACACCTTTGTCTACTTTCTAATTAATTTATTTATAACCGAATTTCTTGTAAATCACCATTTAATATAAATAACTAAAGTCCAACTTCAATTATTTATTTTATGAGAAAATATTTGCAACTTTTGTAAATTTAAACTTAAGGGCCCAAAAATCATTTTTCACCAAAAACATTTTTGCCCATTTAAAATTCACAAATATGTTAGCCATCCAATGCCCCAACAACTCAAGTCCCATGACACTTTGATATTTCAAAACACCTTTTGAAAATCCTAGTTGTCATCACCGTCGCCGGAGCTCCGTCGCCGGATTCCGGTCAACTTACCAAAAACATTTTTTTTTAAAATTTAGGGGCTGTTCGGGCAGCCCAAGGGGCTGCCCTTGCTTCCCGTTTTGGGCAGCCCCTCGGGTAGCCCAAGCTGCCCGAAATGGGCAGCAACTTACTGCCCAAAAGCCGCCCCAAATCCGGCCTTGAATCGTTGCAACAAATCATCTCATGCGGTTAGAAATCGACCTCAATATAATATCTTGTATAAGCTACACAAAATAGTATCCATAGCTCATGATACTACTTGAAAGGGATCGATTTTAGGTGCCCGAATGCGCAACGGAAGTTTCAAAATTTGTTTTTCAAGATGAAAAATCGAACACCTCATACTAGATGTGTAGCAAATACAAAAACACCTTTTTCATACATAGGGTGTTAAGAAATTATACCTATCAACCTCTTGAGTTTGATGATGGCTTCAACCAAGTTGTAAAAAACTTGGCTCTTCAAAGGCAAGACAATCTACAAGCTTCCTTCCTTCAAAATTAGGGCCACCACCAACTAGGTAGATCCCCTCATATTTTGCACTAGAAAAATAGGAGATTTTTCTTTGAGAAGTGATTTCTTTCCTCAACTCTTGAAGAAGAAAAATGAGAGAAAATTGAGAGAATGGAATCCCAAAATTCGGCCATTTCATTGTCTAGAATGATGGAGGGATGACTTGTCTTGGTTGTGGGAAAAGGAAAAACACCTTTTAGCATGCCAAGCTTTGGAGATACAAAAAGTTGTCTCCCAACCTTTCACCTCCCATGCATGCAAATCTTATTTGGTTTTTAACAATTAAAAACCAATGGACTTAATTTTAATTATCTCAAACAAATTTGAGACTATTTAAACATTACTTGAATTACTCAAGCCCACTAGTTGAATAATTATTTTACTATTGGGCTCTACAAGACCAATATGATTTAATTAATTCAACACTTGAATTAATTTAATTATTTGGACTCTACTAGGCCCACTAGTGTTTAATTAATTCAACACTTGAATAAATTTAATTTAATCCATAATAATGTTTATGAAAATCACAATTTTCAAATACATTATTTATTTGGCCAACTTTTAATTTAGGAACACTTCCACAAATTAAAAGTTACGTTTCTCTCATAGAAGTCATACTTCTATTTTTTTCTTCACTTATAAACTCATTTATAAGCCGTTCAACACATTGAACTATTTTAACTTCTCAACGGGATCTAGCAAGCTAGTACTTGTGTGGCCCTCAATGGTTCATTGATACAACTAGCCGTGGGTTCACATCTCTATGTGATTCGGACTAAACATTTCCTTATATGAGCATACCCCAATTGCTCCATTCTTTCTTATCAACTCCTTGATAACAAGAACGTCAGAACTCAAGTCTGATAGTATCCAACCAATCATGTTAAACGCCTAGCATCGCTTACATGATTCCATAGGTATCAAATGATAGTGCCTGCAAGAACCAATCAATTATGGTTAGCGTACAGTACGGTCCCTTCAACTCATATATCCCGACCAATTCGACAACCATTGGTATATCGAGAGTTGTCAATGAATCGATACTATGTGTCATGTTTTAGTTGCATCGATGGTGTAATCTATGAAACCCCTTTCATAATTACCACCATACTCTGATCAGAGATTTCATACTACATACACATAGGATATCCATACCCGAAGGTAAGCGGCGAATGAAAGAGGATCGGTTTTAGGTGTTCAAATGCGCAACGGAAGTTTCAAAATTTTTTTTCAAGATGAAAAATTCGAACACCTCATACTAGATGTGTAGCAAATACAAAAATACCAAAATGTCATATATAGGGTGTTTATAGAAATGTACCTATCAATCTTAAAAGATTGATGATGGCTCCAACTAAGGTGTAAACACCTTAGCTCTTGAATGGCAAGACAATTTTCAAGCTTCCCTTTGAGCCCACATTGATAAAATATTAAGCCCACCACCAACTAGCTAGAACCACTCTAATTTTGCACTAGAAAAATTAGAGCATTTTCTTTGAGAAGTGTATGTTTCCTCAACAATTGAAGAAGCCAAAATGGAGAGAATATTGGCAAAAATTTCATCCAACATGGTCCAAGGGAGAGAAGGGAGACTTTTCTTGGTTTTGGAAAAGGGTTGTGGTGTCCCAAATGCATGCCATGCCTTGGACATTGAAAAAGTTGTCTCCCAACCTTTCATCTCCCTTGCATGCCTTTTGACTTGGGCTTGTAACAATTACAAGGCCCATGGACTTTTATTTAAATGTCTCAAACACATTTGAGTCCATTAAACATTACTGGATATTACTCAAGTCCACTAGTTGAATAATTATTTCTAATTGAGCTCTACAAGGCCCAATGTTGTATAATTAATCCAACACTTGAATTAATTTAATCATTTAGACTCTACTAGGTCCACTAGTGTTTAATTAATTCAACACAAGAATTAATTTAATTTAGTCCATAATAATGTTTATGAAAATCACAATTTTCAAATACATTACTTGTTTGGCCAACTTTTAATTTAGGAACACTTTCACAAATTAAAAGTTACATTTCTCTCAGAGAAGTCATACTTCTATTTTTTTCTTACACTTATAAACTCATTTATAAGCCGTTCAACACATTGAACTATTTTAACTTCTCAACGGGATCTAGAAAGCTAGTACTTGGGTGGCCCTCAATGGTTCATTGATACAACTAGCCGTGGGTTCACATCTCTATGTGATTCGGACTAAACATGTCCTTATATGAGCATACCCCAATTGCTCATTCTTTCTTATCAACGCCTTAATAACAAGAACGTCAGAACTCAAGTCTGATATTACCCAACGAATCATGTTAAACGCCTAGCGGCATCGCTTACATAATTCCCTAGGTATCAAATGATAGTGCCTGCAAGAACCATTCAATTATGGCTAGCGTACAGTACGGTCCCTTCAACTCATATATCCCGACCGATTCAACAACCATTGGTATATCGAGAGTTGTCAATGAATCGATACTATGTGTCATGTTGTAGTTGCATCGATGGTGTAATTTATGAAACCCCTTTCATAATTACCACCATACTCTGATTAGAGATTTCATACTACATACACATAGGATATCCATACCCGAAGGTAAGCGGTGAATCCCCGACTACAATGCATTGACTCCTATATGTTTCGACAAATTACCCAACCTTGCCACCTGATGACCCCATATGAGTCGGTAAACAAGTCAAAGTACAATGCTAGCACATAGAGTCTCAATGTTGTCCCGGGTCATAAAGACTAATGGTGTACAACTAAACTTGGACGTTTCCACTCGATAAGAGAACCACTTGGAAAGTCCTTTATGGAGGGTTGCTCAGTGCACTCTTCAAGGAGCACCTATCTGCATGCTCGGACATCACAATGTCCCCTACCAATGAAACATGGTACTCACATCGCATATACTAGTCTCGAACTCGAGCGGCCTATATCCTTCTTAGCGGCGGCTGAATCGACTAGGAACTGTTTAGAAATACAGTATTCCAAATATCAGTTTCATGATATTCATCATATGAGCATCCAATATTCTTTCTACTATTTGTATATTCAAGGGCTTTATCTATGCAACTAGCATGGGTATACATAAAGATGTGCCAAAACAATAATTTCTAATATTATTCAAAAAAGATTGCTTATACATAGAGTTTCATTGTGAACACTCGGCCAACACTTGGCTCGACGGGCACCTACTCTAACAATCTCCCACTTGCACTAGAGCCAACTACCCATATGCTTTAAACCCATTGATTCGCGATGCATCTCGAATAATGGTCCAGGAAAGGCTTAGTTAGTGGATCAGCAACATTATCTGCGGAGCCACTTTGTCATCGAGACATCTCCTCTTTCCACAATTTCTCGGAGGATGTGGTACTTTCTCAATACATGTTTGGATTTCTGATGAGTCCTTGGTTCCTTTGCTTGAGCTATAGCTCCCGTGTTGTCACACAACACCGGGACAGGAGCAACTCTATTAGGAATGACGTCCAACTCTTGGACGAAATTCTTATCGAAACAGCTCCTTTGCTGCATCTGATGCAGCAATATATTCGGCCTCAGTGGTGGAATCCGCTGTACTGTCTTGCTTGGAACTCTTCCAAGAGACAGCAGCACAATTGAGCATGAATATGAATCTAGAGGTTGACTTCGAGTCATCGATATCACTTTGGAAGCTAGAGTCGGTATAGCCTTCCAATTTCTGTTCCCCACCCCATAGACCAAGAACAACTTATTGGTCCTTCTCAAATACTTGAGGATCTTTCACAGCTTTCCAATGTGGAAGACCAGGGTTCGATTGATATCTACTCATTACACTTAGTGCGAAAGCCACGTCAGGACGTGTAGATATCATCCCATACATGATGCTACCAATCGCAGATGCATAAGGAATGCTTGTCATCGCCGCTATCTCTGCATCAGCTTGGGAGACATAGACTTGGATAGGGACACGCCATGACACATTGGTAGATGTCCTCTCTTGGACTCATCCATCGAGAACCGCTTCACGATGGTATCAATGTATTGGACTGGGTGATACCAAGCAATCTTCTTGATCTATCTCTATAGATCTGTATTCCCAATACAAAAGATTCTTCACCCAAGTCCTACATCGAGAACTTACTCGCTAACCATATCTTAGTTGATTGCAACATTCTTACATCATTTCCAATGAGTTAATGTCATCAACGCAAGACCAGGAATGTCACAGCACTCCCACTAACCTTCTTATACACAGGGTTCCTCAGATTCTTAGTAAAACCAAACTCTTTGATTGTACTATCGAATCTAAGGTTCCAACTCCTAGATGCCTGCTTTAGACCATAAATAGATCTCTGAAGTTTGCATACCATATGCTCACTCCGATAGATGCAAACCCTTCAGGTTAGACATGTAAATTTGTTACTTATCCCCATTAAGAAAGGCTGTCTTGACATCCATCTGCCATATCTCATAGTCATACCATGTAGCTTGGCTAGCAATATCCTTATGACTTGAAAATTGCAACTGGAGAAAAGGTTTCTCAAACTCAACTCCTTGTCTTTGAGTATATCCTTTTGCCACCAATCGCGCCTTGAAGGTCAATACCTTCCCATCCGCCCAAGTTTCCTCTTGTAAATCCATTTACACCCTATGGGAACAATTCCCTCAGGTGGATCCACGAGATTCCAGACTTGGTTCGAATGCATGGAATTCATCTCAGATTCCATTGCTTCAAGCCACTTGGATGAATCGGCATCAGATAACGCTTCCTTGAAGGTCCTTGGATCACATCCATGGTTAGGCTCATCATGGCCCTCTTCAAGAAGCAGACCATACCTCATAGGTGGTCTCGAGACTCTCTCGGATTTCTAGGAGCTTGTATCTCCTCTCTTGGCTCTTCGGGTGTGGGTTCTATAATTGTGGGTGCTCTCGAACATCTTCGAGTTCTATCATCTCCCTTTTCTATCCAATAGAAATTCCTTTTCCAAAAAGTTGCATTCCTAGAAACAAACACCTTTGTTTCTTGGGGATGATAGAAGTAGTATCCAACCGAATTCTTTGGATATCCCACAAAGTAACATAAAATGGATCGACTATCCAATTTATCTCCACTACCTGCTTCACATAAGCAGGGCACCCCCATATTCAAAGATAAGAATATTTGGGAGGCTTACCCATCCATATCTCATATGGTGTCTGCCTTTGAATGGACATTTAGTGGAATATCTTTCAATTTTAAGTTATAGAGATCGTTTTCAAGTTCTCCAGTACCAATTAAACATTCATTCTTGTAAATGTTGCAAACACCTTTGCTAAATAAACAAGAATATCCATCTTTATCTAGCATAGAAATGGAAACAATGTTTTTCACCAATTCAGGTACAAACAAAACATCTCATAAAATTAACTTAAAACTATTGTTCTACAATAAGTAAACATCTTCAACAGCCTTGGCAGCAACTCTTGCTCCATTGCCCATCCTCAAGAAGGTCACACCTTCCCTAAGCTTCCCTTCTTCCCATCACTGTAAATCATTACAGAGATGTGAGCCACAACCGGTATCCAATACCCAAGAAGTAGAGTTAATTGAAATGTTTACTTCAATGTAGAACATACCATTTTCAGAACTTTTGAGCAAGATATTCTTTGCAATTACGCCTCCAATGTCCAGGCTCTTGCAGTGATGACAAACATCACTAGTCTTGTCAGCCTTAACTGGTGTGGCTGCCACGACGGATTCGGAGATTGCCTCAACAAGGACACGTTCTTCTTGGGACGTTGGAAAGAACGCTTCTTTCCCTTCCCATTGGATCAATCTTCGTACCAGATGAAGAACCCACATAAAGAACCAGCTTCTCTTTCTTGATAGTGGACTCAAAGGTCACAAGCATGTTCACCAACTCCTCAAGGGTCGGCTCCATCTTGTTCATGTTGAAGTTCACCACAAAAGGATCAAATGAGCTAGGAAGCGATAAGAGCAACACGTCGGTGGTCAACTCCGAAGGCAACATCAGATCCATGCCAACGAGCTTGTCCACGAGCCCAATCAACTTCAGGCCATGCTCATGGACCGAGGCCCCATCTTGCATGCGCAAAGTGATCAGCTCCTTGACGGTAGCATGCCTAAGAGGCCGTGTTTGCTCACCAAAGAGCTCCATGAGATGCAAATGAATGTCAGCAGCACTCTTTGCCCCTCAAAACGCCTCTACAGCTCATCATTCATAGAAGCCTGCATATAACACTGGCTTTCAAGTCATGGTCACACCATTCCTTGTAAGTCTGCAATTCCTCAGGAGTGCAGCTAGTCGGAGCCTCAACAGGGGGCGACTCAGTAAGTGTATATGTATCCTTTCCGAATTCAACGATTTTCAGGTTTTTAGCAAGTGAGGTAGTTAGGTCCGGTTAATACGTGTTTGTCGAGTATTGCAGATAGCGGATTGCGAATCGAAGACATTGTCAAAATTTGTACTGAAAAGTAAAACAGATAAATGTTGATGACTATTTTAAAATATTTAGTAGATATGAAGTTGGACTTTTACTTCATAAATATTTGCTCCCACTGTTTTGACATCTTTCACTACCCTCTAGTGAAAACGGGAAATCCTTTCCTCAGTAGGTACGTAAGGTCCAATTAGCGAATTATGATCCCGAATAATATCAGCCAATCACAATTCTAAAATGTAGTTTCCAATTGCATCTCATGCAACCCTCTACGTAAACTTTTGTCTCACGTTTGATTAGGACCCAATAATATGACGTCGTTCATCTTTACGTGTCAAGCCTTACCCATCGATGTTGAACCTTAATGGACGGTCGCCATGAGTTCCCCCAATAATATGAGCCGAAATCATGGGAGTTCCACGTAGTTCACATCACCATTCATGGATGTCACAGCTTTCCGGCACCCAGGGCTCCCCCAATAATATGAGCCGATCCCCGAGCACGGGTAGCGTTCATCATGCACCCATTGTCGATGGAAGACATGGAAATTATAAACAAATTTATAATTCCCCTTTTCGGGCTTGATATTAATTTTGAATCTTATTCAAAATGAGGGTTTTTAATTTTGAAAGGTCTCATTATTAACTTTATTTAAAAGCTCGCCATGTTTGATCGTATGTTTACCGGATTCATGCAATTTGTTATTATCATAATAATAACGCACATACTCATTATTTATAACATATCATGCATATATTATAAAAGTAAACAAACAAGGATGATCAATCGCCCCAACACCAATGGCCCGTGTGAGCTAAACACGGGCCTAGGTCCAATCCTAGGAAATGCATGATGCAAATGCAACTATTACATAAGCTTCCAATATTTACATGTCTTCGATCTTCATAATCATCAAGGCCACCATCTTCAATCTTGATCATCCACTATACTAATATTTACAAATAAATATCCATGGCAAATAGGGATACATCTCATGGGGTGGGAACGGACCATAAACTAAGCCCACTTTAAATTTGATAATTATTACAATCATTCAACACAAAATATCCTAATACACCTAGCAAATTGGGCTTGGGATTTTGATCATCCTTCATGCATAATATCACATATCACACCATCAATTAATTATCACAATAATTAATTGATCCAATATTATATATCTTGATCCAATCACTAACTGTCACGATTATAAACTAAATTAACAAAGTATACAAACACCTTTGTCTACTTTCTAATTAATTTATTTATAACCGAATTTCTTGTAAATCACCATTTAATATAAATAACTAAAGTCCAACTTCAATTATTTATTTATGAGAAAATATTTGCAACTTTTGTAAATTTAAACTTAAGGGCCCAAAAAATCATTTTTCACCAAAAACATTTTGCCCATTTAAAATTCACAAATGTTAGCCATCCAATGGCCCAACAACTCAAGTCCCATGACACTTTGATATTTCAAAACACCTTTTGAAAATCCTAGTCGTCATCACCGTCGCCGGATTCCGGCCAACTTACCAAAAACATTTTTTTTTAAAATTAAGGGGCTGTTCGGGCAGCCCAAGGGTCTGCCCTTGCTTCCCGTTTTGGGCAGCCCCTCGGGTAGCCCAAGCTGCCCGAAATGGGCAGCAACTTACTGCCCAAAAGCCGCCCCAAATCCGGCCTTGAATCGTTGCAACAAATCATCTCATGCGGTTAGAAATCGACCTCAATATAATATCTGTATAAGCTACACAAAATAGTATCCATAGCTCATGATACCACTTGAAAGGGATCGATTTTAGGTGCCCGAATGCGCAACGGAAGTTTCAAAATTTGTTTTTCAAGATGAAAAATTCGAACACTCATACTAGATGTGTAGCAAATACAAAAACACCTTTTTCATACATAGGGTGAAGAAATTATACCTATCAACCTCTTGAGTTTGATGATGGCTCCAACCAAGTTGTAAAAAACTTGGCTCTTCAAAGGCAAGACAATCTACAAGCTTCCTTCCTTCAAAATTAGGCCCACCACCAACTAGGTAGATCCCCTCATATTTTGCACTAGAAAAATAGGAGGATTTTTCTTTGAGAAGTGATTTCTTTCCTCAACTCTTGAAGAAGAAAAATGAGAGAATGGAATCCCAAAATTTCGGCCATTTCATTGTCTAGAATGATGGAGGGATGACTTGTCTTGGTTGTGGGAAAAGCAAAAACACCTTTTAGCATGCTAAGCTTTGGAGATACAAAAGGTTGTCTCCCAACCTTTCACCTCCCATGCATGCAAATCTTATTTGGTTTTTAACAATTAAAAACCAATGGACTTAATTTTAATTATCTCAAACAAATTTGAGACTAATTAAACATTACTTGAATTTACTCAAGCGCACTAGTTGAATAATTATTTTACTATTGGGCTCTACAAGGACCCAATATGATTTAATTAATTCAACACTTGAATTATTTTAATTATTTGGACTTTACTAGGCCCATTAGTGTTTAATTAATTCAACACTTGAATTAATTTAATTTAGTCCATAATAATGTTAAATGAAAATCACAATTTTCAAATACATTATTTATTTGGCCAACTTTTAATTTAGGAACACTTCCACAAATTAAAAGTTACGTTTCTCTCATAGAAGTCATACTTCTATTTTTTTCTTACACTTATAAACTCATTTATAAGCCGTTCAACACATTGAACTATTTTAACTTCTCAACGGGATCTAGCAAGCTAGTACTTGTGTGGCCCTCAATGGTTCATTGATACAACTAGCCGTGGGTTCACATCTCTATGTGATTCGGACTAAACATTTCCTTATATGAGCATACCCCAATTGCTCCATTCTTTCTTATCAACTCCTTGATAACAAGAACGTCAGAACTCAAGTCTGATAGTATCCAACCAATCATGTTAAACGCCTAGCAGCATCGCTTACATGATTCCATAGGTATCAAATGATAGTGCCTGCAAGAACCATTCAATTATGGTTAGCGTACAGTACGGTCCCTTCAACTCATATATCCCGACCGATTCGACAACCATTGGTATATCGAGAGTTGTCAATGAATCGATACTATGTGTCATGTTTTAGTTGCATCGATGGTGTAATCTATGAAACCCCTTTCATAATTACCACCATACTCTGATCAGAGATTTCATACTACATACACTAGGATATCCATACCCGAAGGTAAGCGGTGAATGAAAGGGGATCGGTTTTAGGTGTTCAAATGCGCAACGGAAGTTTCAAAATTTTTTTTTCAAGATGAAAAATTCGAACACCTCATACTAGATGTTTAGCAAATACAAAAACACCAAAATGTCATATATAGGGTTTTTATAGAAATGTACCTATAATTCTTAAAAGATTGATGATGGCTCCAACTAAGGTGTAAACACCTTAGCTCTTGAATGGCAAGACAATTTTCAAGCTTCCCTTTGAGCCCACATTGCTCAAATATTAAGCCCACCACCAACTAGCTAGAACCACTCTAATTTTGCACTAGAAAAATTAGAGCATTTTTCTTTGAGAAGTGTATTGTTTTCTCAACAATTGAAGAAGCCAAAATGGAGAGAATATTGGCAAAAATTTCGTCCAACATGGTCCAAGGGAGAGAAGGGAGACTTTTCTTGGTTTTGGAAAAGGGTTGTGGTGTCCCAAATGCATGCCATGCCTTGGACATTGAAAAAGTTGTCTCCCAACCTTTCATCTCCCTTGCATGCCTTTTGACTTGGGCTTGTAACAATTACAAGGCCCATGGACTTTTATTTAAATGTCTCAAACTCATTTGAGTCCATTAAACATTACTTGATATTACTCAAGTCCACTAGTTTAATAATTATTTCTAATTGAGCTCTACAAGGCCCAATGTTGTATAATTAATCCAACACTTGAATTAATTTAATCATTTAGACTCTACTAGGTCCACTAGTGTTTAATTAATTCAACACAAGAATTAATTTAATTTAGTCCATAATAATGTTTATGAAAATAACAATTTTCAAATACATTACTTGTTTGGCCAACTTTTAATTTAGGAACATTTCCTCAAATTAAAAGTTATATTCTCTCACAGAAGTCGTACTTCTATTTTTTTCTTACGCCTATAAACTCCTTTATAAGCCGTTCAACACATTGAACTATTTTACTTCTCAACGGGATCTAGAAAGCTAGTACTTTTGTGGCCCTCAGTGGTTCATTGATACAACTAGCTGTGGGTTCACATCTCCATGTGATTCGGACTAAACATGTCCTATACGAGCATACCCCAATTGCTCCATTCTTACTTATCAACTCCTTGATAACAAGAACGTCAGAACTCAAGTCTGATAGTACCTAACCAATCATGTTAAACGCCTAGCAGCATCGCTTACATGATTCCCTAGGTATAAAATGATGGTGCCTGCAAGAACCATTCAATTATGGTCAGCGTACAGTACAGTCCCTTCAACTCATATATCCCGACCGATTCGACAACCATTGGTATATCGAGAGTTGTCAATGAATCGATACTATGTGTCATGTTGTAGTTGCATCGATGGTGTAATCTATGAAACCCCTTTCATAATTACCACCATACTCTGATCAGAGATTTCAAACTACATACACATAGGATATCCATACCCGAAGGTAAGCGGTGAATCCCCGACTACAATGCATTGACTCCTATATGTTTCGACAAAGTAGCCAACCTTGCCACCTGATGACCCATAGAGTCGGTAAACAAGTCAAAGTACAATGCTAGCACATAGAGTCTCAATGTTGTCCCGGGTCATAAAGACTAATGGTACAACCATAAATTAGGACGTTTCCACTCGATAAGTGAGAACCACTTGGAAAGTCCTTTATGGAGGGTTGTTCAGTGCACTTTTTAAAGAGCACCTATCTGCATGCTCGGACATCACAATGTCCCCTACCAATGAAACATGGTACTCACATCCCAGATACTAGTCTTGAACTCGAGCGGTCTATATCCTTCTTAGCGGCGGCTGAATCGACTTTGAACTGTTTAGAATATACAGTATTCCAAATATGAGTTTCATGATACTCATCATATGAGCATCTCATATTCTTTCTACTATTTGTATATTCAAGGGCTTTATCTATGCAACTAGCATGGGTATAAAGATAAAGATGTGCCAAAACAATAATTTCAAATATTATTAAAATAAAAATTGCTTATACATAGAGTTTCATTGTGAACACTCGGCCAACACTTGGCTCGACGGGCACCTACTCTAACAGTGAATCCCCGACTACAATGCATCGACTCCTATATGTTTCGACAAAACACCCAACCTTGCCACCTGATGACCCCTTGATAGTCGGTAAACTAGTCAAAGTGCAATGCTAGCACATAGAATCTCAATGTTGTCCCGGGTCATAAGGACTAATGGTGTACAACCATAAACTAGGACGTTTCCACTCGATAAGTGAGAACCACTTGGAAAGTCCTTTATGGAGGGTTGTTCAGTGCACTCTACCAGAAGCACCTATCTGCATGCTCGGACATCACAATGTCCCCTACCAATGAAACATGGTACTCACATCGCAGATACTAGTCTCGAACTCGAGCGGCCTATATCCTTTTTAGCGGCGGCTGAATCGACTAGGAACTGTTTAGAATATACAGTATTCCAAATATGAGTTTCATGATATTCATCATATGAGCATCTCATATTCTTTTACTATTTGTATATTCAAGGGCTTTATCTATGCAACTAGCATGGGTATTCAGATAAAGATGTGCCAATAATAATTTCAAATATTATTAAAATAAAGATTGTTTATACATAGAGTTTCATTGTGAACACTCGGCCAACACTTGGCTCGACGGGCAGCTACTCTAACAGTTAGATCCGAAGATAGTATGTCGGTTGATTTTAGCACAGTTGAAGTCGTGATCAGTGGGTTGAGACCGATAGCATTGTCAGAAATTACAGTTTTATGAGTTTGGCAGATCAGTATCGATGAATTATGTTTCGAATTTGATTGAATATTGCTGTTGTCTGAATCCGTGTTGAAACAGATGGTAGACAGTGGAGAATTTAAATTGTACAGTCCGAACCAGAGCTGATTTTGAGAATAAAAGCAGTTCAGAAAGTTGATCTGAATATTCAGAATTCGATATCGACAGTCAGAGCAGGGCATCGATCAGAGTAACAGGTTTGTGACAGTGTGTTATATGTTAATAATCGTTTTGTGTGCCGAATATTTCAGATTTGAAACGAAAAATGTTGTCAGAAGCACATAGTAGTCGATTCAGCGTTCATCCTGATGGAAGAAAATGTACAATGATCTGAAAAGGCAGTTTTTGAGAAAAACAGATAAAATCAGATATTGCAGAGTTTGTATCAAAATGTCTGAATTGCCTGCAGGTAAATACAAAAAGATAGAAACTAGGAGGATTGTTACATAATTTGCCTATTCCTGAGTGGAAATGATATCACATTTCCATGGATTTTGTAACGAAGTTACCGAGATCCTCTCAAGGTTTTGATGCGATTTAAGGTTGTGATTGATAGATTGACCAAATACGCATGTTTTATTCGTATAAAATGACGTACATATGATCCAATGGCAGAGATCTGTGTCCAAGAGGTGGTAAGACAGCATAGAGTACCAAAGTGGATTGTTGTAGACCGTGATTTTTGGTTACTTCGCACTTTTGACAGAGTTGTAGTAGGCTCTAGGTACGAAATTAGGTTTGAATACCGCATATCATCCATCGATTGACGGACAGTCAAGTGGATTATCCGAATATTGGAGGATATGCTTAGAGCTATAGTGCTTGATTTTAGCACTAATTGGCAGAATTCATTGCCACAATGTGAGTGGTCGTACATCAATAGCTATCAGACTATAGAGATGGCACCGTTGGAGGCGTTGTACGGCAAGAAGTGCAGATTCCCTCTTTACTGGGATAATACCTCTGAGATTCCTGAGATTGGATCTGATATGATCAGAGATATGACAGAAAAAGTGAAGTTGATTCAGAAGAAAATGAAGGCAACTCAAGATAGACAGGCCAATATGCCAAGGTTTAATATAAACCGTTAGTATTTGAGGTAGGAGACTGAATATTCTTGAAGATTTCACCTTTCTGAGGAGTTATCAGATTTGGCAAGAAAGAATTTGTCTACACAATATATTGGGCCGTATGAGATTTTCGAAAAGATAGGAGATCGTATCTATCGACTAGTATTACCACCTTCTTTATCAGAGATACCTGATATTTTTATGTATTGTTATTGAGGAAATATCTATTTAATGCTTCACATGTTATTCAACCAGACAAGGCCTAACAGGATAAAACTTTGAGCTATTTTGAAAAATCGATTCAGATTTTCGATTGTAAAGAAAAACAGCTCAGGATGAAGACTATTCCGCTTGGGAAAGTTCAGTGGAGTCGTCATGATATCGAAAAAGCTACCTAGGAAACTAAATTAGACATGAGACTGAAATTCTAGAGTTATTTCATTAATATGAGTTACTGATTAGTTTCTATTCTTCATTCCTTATTGTATCTGATGTGATAGCTGATTGAATTGCTTATGATTTCGGGGACGAAATCAGATCTTAGGGGGCGAGAAATGTAAGGCCCGAGATTATGATTATCGTAATCTAAAATGATTTGTTGATAATTGAGATGTGATTATAGATGGAAGAGATCAGTCCGGGAAAGACGGAAGATGACTTAAATTATGTGCGAGGAAGAGCCCTCGCGCATATGCGCGACCTTGCCGGGCGCATATGCGCGAGGCAGGCAGAGGACCTCGCGCACATGCGCGACTAGGAATCGCGCATGTGTGCGAGGGTACACGAGAGTTGTTAAGAAATCCTCGCGCATATGCGCCGAGCAGGGGCGCGCATATGCGCGAGGTGCTGTGCATGATACGCGCCGAGACATAGTGTCTCGCGCATATGCGTCGAGTATTGTCGCGCATATGCTCGAGACGTGCTGCCTTTAGAATGAGCCACCCCTCCTATGCATAAAATGATATATATGTAACATTTCTCAAAATTCAGAAACAGGAATCGCGAAAAGCTTCAGAGAATATCGTGAAAATCCTTACACCTTTTCTTTTAGAAATTTGAAGTTGTGAAACATCCGTTCGTCAGATTTTCGATCCGACTTCAGTACCGTGTTTCTATCGACGAGATCTTCAACTGGACGTAAGTTTTACTACGTTTTGATATGATTTGAAATTATGACTGCCAGAATCAGATATGATCCACATATGTTGTTCTTTCGATATCAGACATTGTATAATCGATACCGGATCGAAGAACAGACTGTTTATGTAATTGTTATGAATTTTCAGAGTTGATTTGATTGTGATTAGACCGATTTGATATCAGAATTTTGTTGTTATCGATAATGAGATGTTGGGATGATATCTGATTGATACTGTATCGCAGGTTATATTTATATTATTCAGATTTGGATCAGATGAGTTGTTGATTCGTATATACTGATATTGTATTGCAGGTATTGCGAGCTTGTACAGATGTGAAATTATGATCTGTTTTTGTTAAGATTATGGGTTGTACTGATATTGATTATAAGTCGTGTTATTATATCTGTGATGTTGAGATTGACGGGAGTATCGAGATTATATTGTTATGTCGTCGAAACATCAGTAGATTGACATTGATCAATTATGTCGTGATTTGAGTTTTGATCAGAACAGGTCTTGAATTGAGTTGTTCATTGACACCCTATATTTGTTTTTCATTACCAGATTGAATATGGATAGAGTGGAATTCAAGACTTCGTTTTCGTCAGACCGAGAAGAAAAAGGTATAAGACAATGTCGAACCGAGAGAATGACTCGAGTGTGAAATTTGAGTTTCCCTAAACCACAGACTTATTGTTATGGTGTGCATTGATTTAGATTGATTTGCTTGTTCTATTTATTTATAGAAAGCATGTATTAGACGATTGCTCTTGTGACAGACGGGCCTGATGATTATGGAATCATCACGGACCCATTGCACATTGTCACCGAATAATGATTGGCGGAGGTTGGCAAAGTCTGTGACGGATAAGTCAAGACACCGGATGTTTGGTTATATCGATATTGAATAAAATCGGAGTTTCTTCTATTACTGAAATTCGATATAGGAATGCCAACATCTGGAAACCGGGATCCCTAGACTAGGAATGAGTCTAGTCTGAGATATGGAGTCATGAGTTGATGTACAGATTTTTATTTACTATGTTTTCAGATTTGATACATATTACTAATATCTGTTTCATGCTTTATATTGAGTATATGATTGCATGTATCGTTGATTTATACTTGGAATATAATTCTCACCGGAGTTATCCGGCTGTTGTCTTGTTTGTATGTGTGCATGACAACAGGTGGGGCAGCACCAGGGTCAAGATGAGGACGAGAGAAGACTAGTTTAGCGTGGAGATTCAGACCCAGAAGTAGATATGTTTCATTACCTGACATGTAGTGAATGAACAGTAGTCGTTATGATTTATTTTTGTACAGGACTTGTACTTAGATCTGGATACTGATCTTGTAAATGAAATAATTTATTTCCTATGTTTCCGCTTTTGTATTTGAAAAATAAAATTAGACTCTGTCTATTTAATTGATCTAATTATTCCCTAAGATGATTAAGAAATGAATTAGTGTCCGGATCCCCACAAAAAACCACAACTACTGCCACATTTTCATACCGTTTCAGCACTTCCTTTACCTATTTGGCTAAGGATCAACTTTCTATTCTACCCATACATTCTCTGTTACATTCCATATCATTCAATACCATTCATATCATATCTTGAAGCCATAAACCATCACCATTACATCACATATCCAAAACGATCGTCATAACCAACCATAAAAGGAATAAGAAACATACTTAATCATAATCATTACCTTATATTATAAACATATGAATGTCTGGGCGTTACAAAATGTTCTTGAATTTCTCCCAAGTGAGTGTGGTAAAGTTGACACCATGTTCAGCTTTTTCCCACCAAAGAAAAGCATCACCTCGAAGCATATAAGAAGCACACATAACTTGGTCAACGTCTCCCATATTTAGATAATTAAAGTGCACCTCAAGTGATCGAATCCAACCCTCAGCAGCAAATGGGTCGGTGGTGCTAGAAAATTTCCTCGGACCTAGCCTCTGGAACTGATCATAAACATAGATGCAGCCTCAGAGCCTGCTGAAACAGCTGCTCAAAGAAACATGCCATGTCGTCTATAACATGTGTAGCAGCATCACCATTAGGATGGGGGGGGGGGGGGTGCATTCCCCTTGACATCCCCATTAGTCTCAAATTATCTATCAGTACTAGGTGCGTGTCTAGAAGGCATTATATCTGAACATTTTCCAAATTCTAAAAGCAAACCAACATGCATTTAAATCTAAGGTTTCTAGTCATGCAACATGTAAATTTCATTTATCGTTCAACTTAAACATGAATAACATTAAGTTTCAATAAGCATGCAACTTAAACATATGGATCATGCGATCATGCAGGTGCGAACAATAAAATCATATAAAACATTTAAACTTAAGAATTTTGAGACTTGACGATCGAGCTTTCCGGACTGGCGGTGACACAACCCTTTGCAGGAACGTTGCTTTGATACCAACTGAAACGTCCCCTAGTTTTTTCTTTAGAATATACTAGAATTTGTTTTCCTAATTCATTCGGCCGAAACATTAAGTATTTAAAGTATGAATATTTTACACCATTTAGAAAAACCAACCAACTGTTATTTGAAAATTCAAAAAAAAGTAATTCAAAGCAAAAAATTGTGAAACATCAACCAACCTAAACTAACATAATTTCAAAAATAAACTTAACTCCAACATCCTCTCAAAAACCCTTCAATAGCATCATAAGAAATAAAATCTCAAAAGTGACTTAATTCATTATCATAAGTCATAAATATAAGTGCGGAAAACTAGCGAAGATCCTCGGTTTATGTTCACCTTCAGCCAGCTAGTTCAACCATCAAGACCCCCAATCATATTCTTGCTCACCTGCATCGATCACACCTAGTAAGTCTAATGAGTCAGCAAACCCTAATCATGATAACAAATAATACATATACATCTACATGCAACATAGAAAATACTTTTACTTAAAATACATTTTCGTAATATGCATAAACTTACACATTTTTTCTTTGATCATATCACATCATATTTCATTTCATCATATATATTTCTTGTTTTCATC